>NC_069504.1:868415655-868623155 GCF_027579735.1 Bombina bombina
CACAGATATCTGTAATTTTGCGTTATGTGTGTACAAGGGAGGAAACTTGTGAGGTGAAGGAGGCATTCTTAGGCTTTGATCAAGTCATTGACAGAAGAGCACCAGCTATTGCAAATTATGTATTGGGAGTGTTGGAGAAATACAATTGTCTTGAAAAGCTGGTAGCTCAGACTTACGATGGAGCATCTGTCATGGCATCAGATCTTAATGGGGTGCAGGCCAAAATTAAAGAAAAAGTACCAGAAGCCACTTTTATACACTGTTATGCCCACAAGTTGAACCTGGTGCTCTCCCATTCTGCCAAATCTATACCTGAGTGTAAAGTATTTTTTTCTACACTTGAGGGAATGGCCACATTTTTCACTAAGTCAACCAAGCGCACTCAAGTACTGGACGAATTTGTGAAGCGACGTTTACCAAGATCAGCACCCACCAGATGGAGTTCACATTCAAGACTAGTGCATACGGTCAACATGTTCCAAATTGATCTGCGTGCTATGTTCCAGTTTATCCGACAAAATCCAGCTGATTGGGACAATGAGGCCTACATAATGGCGAAAGGATATAATAGCTTTCTTTATAAATCATCAACCTGCTTCTTGCTAATGGCATATGAGGCCATTTTCCTACAAACTGACATACTCTTTCGTTTGCTGCAGAACAAACTGATGGATGTTGGATTCTGCTGTCGGCGAATTGATGACACTATGAAATTTCTGGAAAGCAAGAGACAAGAGTTTGACACTTTCTATGGGGAATTTGAAGAGAAATGCGTCAGACTGGGGATGATAGATAACGAAAGAACAAGAAGTAGAGAGCCAATAAAAGATGTCAGAAGAAGATTGTTTTACAACATATTAGACAATGTCACTGTTCAAATGAGAGTTCGCTTTGATAAATTTAGTGAGCTGGAATTCCTTAGTTTGGTCGATTGCACCAAACTGCTAGAGATGTCAAAAAATATTGATGATGAAAAACTGCAGAGCCTTAGAAAATATGCCAAATATTTTGACTTGGTTAGACTAAAATGTGATCTAGTTGGATTGTATGGTTCTGAAGTTTTAAGGACTGAATGCAAATCACCTGGAGATCTCATGAAATTTTTGGCCAAAAACGATCTGATGCAGACTGTTCCAGAGGCTGTTAAACTACTACATCTTGTTCACACAATACCAGCTACAACAGCCTCTGTTGAGCGGTCATTCTCTGCTTTAAAGAGAATTAAAACACACACCAGGAATAGAACTGATCAGGGACGACTATCATCCCTGGCAATTTTATCCATTGAGCGAAGAAGATTGGTAGAGTTTCATGACAAAGACAATCAAGGCTTTTTGAATAAAGTGATTGAAAATTTTGTGAAAAAAGACCGCCGAATGGACTTTGTTTATAAATAAGGGAGCGTAGCCAAGCGATTCAAATAGAAAACAACTTTTGGTTAGATGTTTAAACTATTTAAGTTATTTATAAAAGTTTATGTTACAGTTAAAACTGTTGAATTTATTTATAAAAGTATATGTTACAGTTAAAACTGTAGAATTTATTACAGTGCAAACTGTAGAAGGTATTTATTAAAGTAATACATTCAACAGTTTTAACTAATATATACTTTAATAAATACCTTCTACAGTTTGCACTGTAATAAATTCTACAGTTTTAACTAATATATAAAGTATATCTTACATTGAAAACTGTAGAAGGTATTTATTAAAGTGTGTTAGTTAAAACTGTTGAATTTATTAAAGTATATGTGACAGTGAAAACTGTAGAAGGTATTTATTAAAGTGTGTTAGTTAAAACTGTTGAATTTATTAAAGTATATGTATGTTACAGTGAAAACTGTAGAAGGTATTTATTAAAGTATGTTATTTAAAACTGTTGAATTTATTAAAGTATATGTTACAGTGAAAACTGTATAAGGTATTTATTAAAGTATATGTTACAGTTAAAACTGTAGAAGGTATTTATTAAAGTTAAAAATGTTGAAGTTATTTATTAAAGTATATGTTGAAGTTCAAACTTTGGAATTTATTTATTAAAAAAAGATTTTAAAAAGAACAGAAGGTTTTGTTTTGTTTTTCTCTGAAGTTAATTTGCAATACAATTTTCCACTTCTGTAATATATGATCACACTATTACAACCTGCTTTATTTGTCAGGTAATCAACATATTGCAGATGAGCTGGTGCTTTAGTGAAATGTACCTTAACTGTGGTACTCAAGTACCCCCAACAGGTAAGGTTTTCATTATAGCTGAACCAGTGCAAAAGTAAAATAATCATCTGATCAGTAACACCATGGTTAATAACATGCTCTCACCTATCAGCTTATTATTTAATCTATGCATATGGTTCAGCCAAAAAAAAACCTGGCCTGTTGGGGGTACTTGCGGCCCGCGGTATATGTCTTTCTTCCGCGTAAAATATCTAGTGCCTCACCAGCCTCAGACCTCACCGCACGTCACTGCTTCTGGGATGGAAAAATGATTTCCCTTTAATTATAGAGCTGCAGCTCATACATCCTACGCAAGGATAGCAACCTAGGTTTTTCTTATCCATAAATCTTTGGTTTTTTTCTGCTTAGTAGGGCCTATATCAGACCTGATGAAGTGGTCTTTTACATTTTTTACTCTCTTGTATGCAACAATAGTCTGTTCTTGAAATTCCTTAACCTGACCATTATGTTGTTTAAGAATAGGACAATGTTTGTTTATTGTTTTGGCTATTTGATTGCCATGGGCACTATATTGTGAGGAAAAGACCATTCTGTTCTTTTTATCTGCTTTGGGAGCAAATCTTCCTAAATTTTGGCCGCATTTATCTATTACAGCTTTGGGGTACCCTCTATTTAAAAATGTATTTTGCATCTCATGAGATCTTACAGTTAAATTGTGTGGTTTTGTTACTATCCGATTGACCCTTATCAATTGGCTTTTATGGAATGATTCTACTAGATTACGTGGATGGAAACTGTTGTATTGTAACAATGTGTTTCTATCAGTTTTTTTGTAAACTTTTGTGTCCAGTAACTTTATAGACTCCTCACTGTAGTTTGGTGTGAATTCTAAGCCTCTTCCTGACACATTTAATTCTGAAACAAAATTCACCAAGGAGTCAACGCTGCCTTACCACACGCCAAACACATCATCTATAAACCCCATGAAGTTTAAATAGATTATTCTCATATATTATCTTTTTCTCTACCATATTCATGAATAGGTTGGTGTATTCATTTATAACTTAAAAACTCACTGGTATCTAGCAGCTGTTCCATTACAAGGACATGGTTTTAATTAACTTTAGTTATTTTAATAACTAAATATAATAAAGTGTATTTCATCCTAAATATCTATGCCTAACATTGTACCACTGTCAGCTTGCGCTTAAGCAGAAATCTATAGAATGGGTAATACTGTCTTAGAAAACAAATTATATACTTTGTATAGATTCTTATTTAAATGATTAAACATGCCAGTTGTGTGTCATAAGGAAAGACCCCTCTCTTTATTAGCTATGGCAAAGGAGAACTATATTTTCTCACCTGAAAATATAGAGAGTGCGCCTCCTGCTGTTGCAAACTTGCCCTTTAATACATTGTTACCATCTGCAACCTTGGTACACTGCAATCCAACCATCCCACAGAGACATGAGAAAAATCCGAAAACAAGTGAGGAGATCATCAAGGCCCGACAGGCTTGCAAGTAACCTGTGAATACAGACATGGTAATGTTAGCTATTTTTATCTTTGTATACAATAAATAATACATTCAAAAGGATGGCATATATTTCAATTTAAAAAGAGTTTCCTATACAAAAAATAAAATGTATCAAGCTGGCCATTCTTATAACGATAATCCAGTCCATTAGCAGCACATCTGAATGTTTCCTTGACCTATAGTACTATATTATATATATCAAACATTTACTATAATGTGTAAATGTATGAATTTATGATATGAAAATATAAAATACATTACATAATTTTTCAAAGCTTTTTTGATATTATTAATCATTCTCAGTGCCCTATACGCGTAAAGCTTACTAAGGTATTGAAAATATTGGGGACCCATCTCTGCTATATATATATATATATATATATATATATATATATATATATACAGGTAGCCCTCAGTTTACGCCGGGGTTAGGTTCCAGAAGGAATGGTTGTAAATCGAAACCATTGTAAATTGAAACCCAGTTTATAATGTAAGTCAGTGGGAAGTGAGGGAAATAGGTTCCAGACCCCTCTCAAAATTGTCATAAGTAACACCTAAAACATTTTTAAAGCTTTGAAATGAAGACTTTAAATGCTAAACAGCATTATAAACATAATAAAGTAATCACACAACATAGACTTCACTGCTAACAGTTCTTTCTATGCATTCCAATCTGGACTGATTTATAGACAGGAAGATCTTGTTCCTTTGAAATCTGCTCGATAGCTCAGGTCTGGTTAAACCGATTAATTTCCGCTTGCTTGACTTTGCTGCAACACAAGCGGACAGCTCCACCTACTGGCTATTTTAATAAATGCACTGCTTCACAATGATTTTCAATTGCAGTCACATGACTGGGGAAAAAAAAGGTTATTATTCTGAAACGGTGTAAATTGAACCGTTGTAAAATGAGGGCCACCTGTATATATATAAGGCTCAGGTTAAAAGAAATGCAAAAGTGAATTTTGCACAGGTTTACAGGCGTACCTCAGAGATATTGTGGCTTCGGTTCTAGACCACCACAATAAAGTGAGTCACACTAATTTTTTGCTTCCCAGAGCATATAAGATTTATATTTACACTATACTGTAGTCTATTGAGTGTTCAAAAGCATTATGTCTAAAAAAAACTATGTGCAATTAAAAAATACTTAATTGCTAAAAAATGCTAACCATCATCTGAGCCTTCAGGGAGTCATAATCTTTTCCTGGTAGTATGCATATATAGGTGTGTATATATGTGGATTCATGTGTTTATATATTGAAAAAATGGCGCTGATAGACTTGCTCGACACAGGGTTGCCACAAACTTCATTTTGCAAAAAGAGCAATATGAGCATGTATATTGCACTACTACAATGACCTTAAACGGACAGTATAGTCAAAATTAAACTTTCATGATTCAGATAGGGAATGCAATTTTAAACAACTTTCCAATTCACTTTTATCATCAAATTTGCTTTGTTCTCTTGGTATTCTTTGTTGAAAGCCAAACCTAGGTAGGCTCATATGCTAATTTCTAAGCCCTTGAAGGCTGCCCCTTATTTTAATGCATTTGGCAGTTTTTCACAGCTAAAGGGCATTAGTTCATGTGTGTCATACAGATAACTTTGTGACCACGCCCATGGAGTTACTTATGAGAGGGCACTGATTGGCTAAATGCAAGTCTGTCAAAAGAACTGAAATAAGGGGGCAGTCTGCAAAGGCTTAGATACAAGGTAATAATAAAAGGTAAAAAGTATATTAATATAACCGTGTTGGTTATGCAAAACTGGGAAATGGGTAATAAAGGGATTATCTATCTTTTCAAACAATAATAATTCTGGAGTAGACTCCCTTTAAGTAAAAAGGGTAATTAAGCACAATAAATATTACTCACTGTCTTAACCAAAGATCAATTTCATGTGCAAGGTCAGATTTTATTATGCATAGCAGATCTATTAGTAAATTATTGTGATAAAACTTCCAAAAAAAGTAGACCTCCATCTAATTAAAACAAAATTAAAACAAATCTGTATTGTCTTATAGCCTGTATGTTTTGATGTATCAATGTTATGTTTGGTGCACATTTTTTGTAACCCCTTAACCTGAAAGGTGTTAAGTCTTGCTATCAGATAAGCGC
The DNA here is from genome assembly GCF_027579735.1 of Bombina bombina. NCBI lineage: Eukaryota > Metazoa > Chordata > Amphibia > Anura > Bombinatoridae > Bombina > Bombina bombina. Next base: position 868,421,491 of record NC_069504.1, read on the forward strand.
AAAGTTTACTTTTAACTTTAAATACTGTGCTAAAGTTAAAACCGCCGCTAAATTTATATCGCAACTCGCTATATGCTTAGCGCGCCATTTGTAATATTGTGCATAAAGTACAAAACTGATAAAGACTATTGGCTAAATTCCAAGTGGCATGCTATTGTTAACACGGGATGTGATAAGCAATACTGGGACCTCGCTAACTTGCATGTATAATGTAAATGTTGAAAGTAAATGGGTTTGCTTGAGCGCAACCAAAATTTGCACTTATCGGTTTAGTGTGAAGTGAAGACCCTGCGTAACGTGTAAGGGTTCAAAAAAAAATATTCATATAAATACTATATATTTTTTTATAAGGATTAAAATGTATATGCCATATGACAAGGTGTTTGACTGGAAAGGGCTATAATGTAGGTAGATAGACACACACACACATATATATATATATATATATATATATATATATGTGTGTGTGTGTGTATGGGTGTGTATGTATATATATATATATATATATATATACACATGTGTTTTTATTTTTATATATGTATATCTGTAAATACATACATATATGTATATACATACATAGGTCTGGTGGAAAAGGTATATATACGCTCTGGAGCTTCTACAGTTAAGGGCTAGATTACGAGTGGTGCGTTTGTATTACGAGTTGAAAGTAAATTTTGCGTTTTCAACATCATATTCACCCCATTGACTTCAATGTAGCAGCAAAGTTAAAAAAAACACCTATACTTGTGCTCTAACCCCCATCGCAATAAACCCCTTATTCTAATAACCCCTAAACTGCACATCCTCCTACTCTTTTAACCCCGCTACACTGTTAACCCCTAATCCGCCATAAACCCATTGCTATTACCTCTCTACACTATTAACCCTTAATCCCCACCACAATAACCCCTACACTAATTACCCCTTAACACTTATTCCCCCTACCATAATAAATCCCCTAACCTATTAACTGCCACCACCTCCACTGCAATAACACCTACACTACTTAACCCCTAAAAAGCCATTACCCCCAAACAATAATTTCCTAACCTATTAACCCCTAGACTGCAATGGGGGTAGTGGCGGTTTAGGGGTTAAGTAGAGTAGGGGGTTGTTTTTGCGGTGGGAAAAGTGGCAGTTTGGGGGCTAAGTAGTTTAGGGGTTATTGCAGTGGGGGTAATTGCAGTTTAGGGGCTAAGTAGTGTAGAGGTTATTGAGGTTGGTTAATTGCGGTTTATGGGTTAATAGTGTAGCGGGGTAGTTTGTAATAGGGATGTGGTTTAGGGGTTAATAGTGTAGGGGATGGATAGTGTAGGTCGATAAAAGGTTATTATTTTTGTTTTATTTTGTTTTGTGCAACTTTTTTCTCAGGCCAACTCTTTATGCTTTGAAGTTGCGTAAAAAGTTTAAGCGTAAAATGCAATTGTGTCTGAGCGATCACATTTACTTTTAAATTGTAATATGAACATAACTTAGTGCAGTCCCGATATTGATATATTGCTCCCGCACTAAGGTTAACGCTCCACTTGTAATCTAGCCCTAAATACTTTAAAATTTGAAAAATAATTTTAATACAATTTTAATATTTTATAAAAATAGTATGGAATAGTTTTAAATCCATGTAATATTATATGTGTTTTACTGTGTATTTACTATGTATTTCATGTAAATACTGTTCATTCCAAAGTTCTTTACTTAAAAGAAAATGTTCTTAGTATTATTAAGGATATATCTGTATATCTCTCTATACCTGTAGATATATCTGTATACATCTCTATACCTGTAGATATATAGGTAGATATATATTTTATCAGATCATATATATAAATATATATATATTTAAAAATTAAATTAAATGAACATTTTCTTTTGTGTTAAGAACATTGGAATGTAAAATATTCATAACTCACTTTGGATTTAGTGCTGTAGGTCTTAGGAGGTCTCGGGTTAGCGTGCAAGCGATACGTGCTAGGTTATTTTTTTAAAGTGCGCTCCATTGAATCTATGTGCGCTGCGCACAATATACTTTTAATTTGCAATACAAGCGCTAGCCCATGTTAAAAGTTTACCTTCAGCAGTGTTTGCACACAAGCAGAAAAAAAATAGAGCACCACTTGTAATCTGACCCTATGTAGTTAAAGCCATGTGGAAATCTAGTGTTCACTGAATTCAAGTTCTGACATATTTGCACATCTGCAAGAACTCTCCTTAATATATCTGCAGTTTAACCTAAGTACCAATAGGTCAGCTTCAATAATTAGAGAGAGGTGCATGATATGTATTTAGTGTTGAATGTCCCTTTAATAAAGCCCCTGACATAGTACCACGTAAACATAACAATACCTCTCAACAGGGGATGTACTAAATGACCTCGTAGCAGACGTTGTACTCCTCAACTGACAAGACGTCACAATACTGATAACTCAAATGGAAAATATTTACTCCCTTTTGTTGGGATCAATAGTGTCAAAGGAAACAGAGATATAAGAGCACACACAGAAAAATGACTTTTAGACTTTTAGACTGCAAGTAATTGACTCAGCTACTTAAAGGGACACTGAACCCAAATTTTTTCTTTTGTGATTCAGAGCATGACATTTTAAGCAGCTTTCTAATTTACTCCTATTATCAAATTTTCTTCATTCTCTTGGTATCTTTATTTGAAATGCAATAATGTAAATTTAGATGCCGGCCCATTTTTGGTGAACAACCTGGGTTGTTCTTGCTGATTGGTGGATAAATTCTTCCACCAATAAAAAAGTGCTGTCCAGAGTACTGAACCAAAAAAAAAAAAAGCTTAGATGCCTTCTTTTTCAAATAAAGCTAGCAAGAGAACGAAGAAAAATTGATAATAGGAGTAAATTAGAAAGTAGTTTAAAATTGCATGCTCTATCTGAATCATGAAAGAAAAACATTGGGTTCAGTGTCCCTTTAAAGGGACAATTAAGCCAAAATCAAACTTTCATTATTCAGAAAGAGCATGCAATTTTTTTTTAAAAAAACAACTTTATTTCCTTTATCATAATGTGCAATCTTTTTATATGCAGTCTTTCAGAGCCCCCAGCTCCTACTGAGCATATTCAAGAGATCACAGTATACACACATATGCTTTTTGTTATTGGCTGATGGCTGTCACCTGATGCAGGGGGCAGTGTAAATGGAACTAGCATTGCATTTTGTTAGAAAATTCTACTACTAATTCAGAATTCAATTAATTGAAATTCAGACTATATGACAATGATCAAAAACACACATCATTGAGAGAAATCACACAAAATGTGATTCTTTTAAACCTTATATTTTAATGTAGTTCTTTCTCCTTCACATACAGAACTCTGTATAGTGACATAAACAGCAGTCAAGCTAAAATGTGTGTTTCTAAACTTATTTAAAGGGACATTATACACTCATTTTTTTCTTTGCATAAATGTTTTGTAGATGATCTATTTATAGAGCCCATAAAGTTTTTTTTTAAATGTATAGTTTTGCTTATTTTTAAATAACATTGCTCTGATTTTCAGACTCCTAACCAAGCCCCAAAGTTTTATGAGAATACCGTCAGCTACCTTCTCCAGCTTGCTCCTGTTTGTGTAAATGGTCTTTTCATATGCAAAAGAAGGGGGAGGGGGGGGGGATTGTCTTATTTCCCACTTGCAGTGGGCTTTCCAGCAACCTTTTCAACAGAGCTAAACTGAGAGCTTCTAAGTAAGTTTATAAACAGTTTTATACTGGATTTTTATATCAGTATCTGTGCATCATATTCTTTATAGTAGTGTCTATTACATGCAGTTATATGCAAATGAGTGTATACTGTCGCTTTAAGGGTCCTTGCAATACTGACCAGATTCTTAGATTATCTCTCCTGAGCAGAGAGCTTTATCATCAGGTCCTTAGTGTTATTGCATTTTCTGCATTTGTCAATTATGCAATTTTACTGTATTAAATGCTTCTTTAAAAACAATTAATTTGCATATCATTTGTTGACTATTATACTTATCTTATTGGGATAGTAATCTCAAAAGTAAACTTAAATGAATTGGCTAGAGCATTTAATTTTAGACAACTTTCCAATTTACTTCTATAATCAGTTTTGCTTAGTTCCCTTGACATCCTATATTAAAAAATAATCCTTCATGAGCTCAGGAGCGTGCATGTGTCTGTAGCCATCTGGTAGCAGTGTTTGCAGCAATGTTTATAGCAAAATCTGATGCAGTTGAGTGTCTGTATCATTCCATGGCAGCAGTGCTTGCAATTATGTATACAATTGCCATCATTTTTTTTTTACAAACACTGCTATCTGAATCATTAACATTTAATTTTGACTTTCCTGTCCCTTAAATGTAATGTTCCATTTTATGTTTCCAAAGAAATATCTTTTTTGATCATTTAAATCAATGAAGTTAATCACAAATGTTTGTCCATATTCCATAATACATCTGTAAATATGGAAACAAAAAACAAATAGTGCTGTATATATATAAAAAGTACAGAAATCCACAAACATTGGGGGAAAAAAACTCACAAAAAAGCTTATCACTTAGCTTTAAAGAACAAATGTCATAGTACTTTACTGTACTGAGTTCAACAACCGCTGTGTCACAATGCATAGTAGATCAAAGGCATTTCTAGGATACAGGTCTGTTACTATTACTGCAAGGATCCATTCTACATCGCTAATGAAAGAATTCCAAACAGACCTTGCATGGAGGAGCTGTAAGGGAATTTAAGGGTGGATGGTATGTGCATAACGTTGAATGAATTAAACTTATATTTCAGAAGGAAGTATGTAAAGATCTAAATGACCATTTAGTTCTTATCTAATGTAAAAATCTATCTTTCTGAGTTCTTGAACATCTAGAAAAGATTATCAAACTAAATATATGCAGTGCACTTTAAAAAACAAATAATCAAATCCTACAATAGTTTCTGGCAGTAAGAGACTCCAGCTCTCATTATAATCTTTTTTTTTTTTTTTTTTTAATTTAGAATTAGATAGCAGTGTGTGTTATAACATTAGTAATCCAGAAATGTTCAAATCAAACACTAGGGGGCATAAAAGCTGTATAAAACCCTACTGCAAATTGTAAAATAAAGCATACTCAGAATGTGTCACAGAATTACTTAGGTCACTTAGCCAGAAGCCGTAGACAACCTTCAGACAAGGTTTCCTTTTCTACTAGTCTCTTTATTGCCATCAGCAGATGTATTTAAATAAAGGATAAAAGAAACTTATTTTTCCAATTCAGATTCCAAGCTCTTCCGGCCAACAACACAACCATCAGCTTCTCACATAACTACCTCACATAACTACCTCACAGCAGGAGCAGAACTACCATTGGTGCAGTAGGTGCAGTGGCACCAGGACCCAGGTGCTGTGGAGAGGGCCCATAGCAGTTAGTATATACATAGGAGTGTGCAGAATGTGTACAATCCTAATGCAGGGGAGCCTTTTATCTATCTATCTATCTACCTATCTACCTATCTATCTTTCTTTCTATTGATCTGTCTATCTATATCTATCTATCTATATATCTATCTGTCTGTCTATATCTATCTATCTATCTATCTATCTAGCTACCTATCTATCTACTTATCTATCTTTCTATCTGTCTGTCTATCTATCTATATCTATCTATCTATCTGTCTTTATCTATCTATCTATCTATCTATCATCTACTAGTGTTTACCACTGAGTTACCTTTGTACCAAGGACATCTGTCAAGTAGATCTGCTATTCTTTCTCCACCATATATTTGATTACGACCATATTACAAATCTCTATATTTTATAGACCTAGTGGTCTCATGCTTCTGAGTTTACTTTTTAATCATTATTTTCTTTTTACACAACATTTTCCAGAGTTCTTTTAAGCAGCGCTAGTCACATGAACCAGCTAGGCTGATTAGATCAGTTGCAGTTTCCACTTGGGACCTGCAGTCTTTGTGGCTTCTAATTGGCACTTTAACTACCACAAAGGGGTTAAACACATAAGTAAACAGCACCTAGCATTGCGGGGTCCATAGTGATACAATTACATGCTCTAAAGAATGAGAGCATGTCATTTTATTCACTACAATGGCCCTTTAAAATACAGGAAAAGCAGACAAAATAAATATTAGATGTGCAATGAAAATTCTGTATAATTATAACTTTTATGGGGAACAAAATTTTGAGTTAACTTCCCTTTAACTAAAAATAAATTAACACAATTCTGGGTAGATTTCCAACCTCCCAAAAAGTCTTACCTGGCAAATTATTCTTCTAAACTGCAAAAATCTACTGATATTAAAAACAGTTTTCTAATCCCATTCCTTGAATATGGACACCATTGTGCACAACAACAACAACAACAACTACGCAACATCAGGATCTAAGGCTGCACTTGATTGGGAAAAGCAAATAAATGCCTCACAATATATTAAAGGAACTCTAAAGTATAAATTAAACTTTCCTGATTCATATAGAGAATGCACATTTTAAAAAAATTCCAATTCACTTCCATTATCAAAATGTGCACAGTATTTTTATATGCACGCTACTGAGCTCCTACTGAGCAAGTGCAAGAATTCACAGTATATATGTATATGCATTTTGTGATTGGCTGATGGCTGTCACATGATACAGGAGGAAAGGAAATGGAACTAAGATTTGTCAGAATAAAATCTTCTACTCATTTGAAATTCAGATTAAATGCTTTTGCATTGTTTGTATATTATGCATTTGTTGATTATATAATTCTTTAGTATTTATGTATGGCCCTTGAAGCCTTCATGCTATAATTAAAGGGACATTCCAAACCAATATTCAAATTCACACGGATGCATTTCGGTTTTGAATAGAAGCATTTTTGTAATAGACACGTATTAGCAAAAATGCTTCTAATAAAAGCTATAGCCGTATCAAAAGTGTTTTTAAGTATGCACCTTGCACCAGCATTTTAAATACAACACTTGCTCAGATAGCCGAAGTTGCTTGTACCATCTGGTAATGACACAATTTGTTAATTGTTGACATGATACAAGCCCCACTGGCGCTCTGAGCAGCTGCAGTATTTAAACTGCTGGTGCACTGAGAATATCTAGCTATGCTTCACGTGTACGTGCATAGAAAAAATTAACACTAAACAGTGATAGCTTTTACTAGAAGCATTTTAGCAAATACATCACAATATACACAATACAGCGACTCATGTCCGCTAGACATTGCTAAATGCGAAAAGCATACGCTCTATGCATTTAACATTCTGGTGAAATGCTTGTGTAATGCTTCCCCCTGCTCACTGGCGGCAATCGGCCGCTAGCAAGGGCTGTCAATCATCCGGATCGGGATGATTTCAATAAGCCACATAAAAGGTGGGACAGGTTAAGAAGCAGCTGTCTTATGACCGCTGCTTCTTAACTTCCGTTTCAGGCGACCCTGAAATGATGGGCCTCCGAAGCAGTTTAATAAATGGAGCCCATGGACTTCAGCTATTTTCGGTGCTGTATTTATGCTTGTGAAAGATCACAACACTAAGATCTGGATTTGCACGGATCTTAGTGTGGGGATCTTACACAAGAATCAATCTGGCGCCAAATATAGCAGAAGTCCATGTGCAGCCATCTACTTCCACAATCGGCAGCTAACAAAGCTGCCGAATGCCCATGCCTAATAAATAGAGGGAACCTTCTGATTAACCAACTTAAAAAATCACCAGTTATGAGTGGTAAGAATTACAGTTGATTATGCCTAGTATATATTGATAGCTGTATGTTTTCAGAAATGTTACAAGTGAAGTTGATAATTAATAACAGTGATAATTGTCTCAACTATTATTTTCATTAATTATCTAATTTAAAAATAAATGGTTTAAAAATGATACAACCAAAACCTAGTCTCGTCTTTTTCATTTTTAATATGTTGAGTGTCATCAATGAAGTGTCCCTTCCCCCCCCCCCCCCCCAGATCTGATCACCCTACTGTAAATGACTGTTTTAACAAGGGAATTTGTTCTGTATTGTTTTAGAGACATTTTGTTGATGTCTTTATCATTCACAGTGGAGCTCTTTCTTTGTGTCCAGAGATGAACAGTTATGAGATACTGCTCCATTGATTATAATTGAGAGTAACTCATGACTACAAAATTCTTTGAATTGTGCAATTTTCAAATTAATTATGTGAGACATTGGTTTCACTATTAGGTTTTAATAAATCTTGCCATTATCCTCCCACTGCAAAATACTTAATAAACTGATATCCTCAATGACTTCCTTTAAAGATGAGCCAACAAAAAAAAGCATTTAATCTATCATTATCCACATTCAAAGTATCCCACTGCCTTAACTAACTTTTCCTTGCAAAAAAACCTTCTAACCTATCCTTGGTTAATGATAATAACCAGTCACAAGAGTGGGCCGACTCAAGTTTGACGACCTGCTAATAAACCATCCTAATTGGCTAAAATGATTAACAACACCTAGCGTTGCAGGGTTTATAGTCATAAAATTACATGCTCTAAAGAAGGATAATTCAAGCTAAGACATTGGACTTTAGAAAACAGACCTGTCCCTGATAGTAGAGAAGCCTGAAGACCTCTTTTTTATTTAAATTATTTTTTAAATAATTCAACTTTTTTTTTTTTTTTTTGACAGTCTTAGTTTTTACTGGAGGAGAAAACGGTTTGCATTGTAGGCTAATTTTAATGGTGAGGCTTGTGGTGTGGGTCATATAAAGAGGTATTTGGTGTGGAGTGGTGGTCAAAGTTAAAGAAATTGTTGTGGAGGTTATCATTGGGTCAACACAAACACAGGTGAATTCTGGGGGAGTGTTCCAGCTGGTTGTGGCTATGGTTAACTTTTCACCTGAACCATAACATTTGTGTTAGGGGTTAACTTTGCTGGATGGTTCATTGTATCTGTGGTTATGTTTAATTTGTACTGGAGGGTAGTCAGGTATTCACAGGTAGGCAAATCTTGCTCTAGATGGCTTGTGGGAAATATTGGTAGAGTGTTCCAGGGACTTGATGTTTGAGTAAATTACACTTGGTGAGGTCCCGAATTGTTGCTTATAGAGTTAAAATTTGCTGGGGTTGTGGATATTGCAAGAATTTTTGGCAAGATACATTTTGCCCCTATCAGCAAATCCCAAACCTCACCTTTACTGCTTTTTGATAAAATATTTAGAGATGTGATATAACACACAGCCACTTCCCACCCTTCCTCTTCTCATGAGTAATATTTTGGTCAGTTGTGAGAAGTGAATAGCCATTGCTTTTACTTTGTAACTACCACTCAAATTGAGCTTTTCAACTTTTGATGTCTGGAGGCCCACTACTGGTCATTTCTACAACATTGTTGTACAACTGGTGCTATCAGTAGCAGGTCTCATAGGCTTCGATGTTTAACTTATAATTTGTGAATTCTGTCAGTGATGAGTGCTACTTCAGACCCGAAGGAAGAGAGGAAAATCATATATTATATAATTCAGTGTTGGAAAACAGCATACACTTATGGTATAAAGGGTGCGGAACCTTGGATTAGCCACTTCCAAATGTCACTAAAGAAAGAAGTTAGTTTCAGCCTCAATTTTTTAAAAGAGTTACCTTTATTGCTCCATATCAGGGTCAAGGAAAAGAACAATGTTTTGGCCTACATTCAGCCCTTAATCATGTCTTTTAAAAAAGACATGACATAGTCTAACATGGAGCATATGATAAATCACAGTTGTCTAGTACAGTCAACTCATATCTATTTCTCTAAGTGGTTTCAGACAGATTCAGCTGTAAAAGACAACAGTGTCTTAAAAAGCAATACCATAAACAAATAATTTTATAGGATGTACTAAGCCAGTTCCTTATCTGAAACTGAGCACTTGATTTCTATCAGATAATCAGATAAGAAAAGCAAATTCTACTTTACATTTCTGCTTTTATCTGATTGCGCTACTGTTTCTGGCATCTATGTATTAGCAGGATTAATGACATGTATATATTAACTCATTTTGTTTGCTAGAAATCAGTGAGCTCTCACTGTCATCCAGTGATCATTAATACAGGGGTGTAACTCGTGCACAATCATATATTACTTATGAGCGTCAATTCAAAATGTAAACAAAATATTTTCAATATTTATTTCATGAATAAATGTAATATGTTGAATGGCTGAACAGAATTTTTAATATCTCTAAATTTGAATACACATTCATTTTTAGAACTATGGAACAAAGGGGATTGTGATGAAACAATCATCTAGGCTGCTCCTCATTCAGAGGATTCCCTGATATTTCTGGGTTGAAAAAGTCCGTATTAGGCAGGATCATCCTTATATATTTCAGGAAATTTCTTCTCTGAGAAAAGCACAATTGGACTAAAAGAGGCTCTCTCCTTTTGAAATTATATTATGTATTAATCTTTTTATTTAACTTTACATCAGTTGGGGGAAAGTGGCTAGCTAATTTCAGAAAAAAAACTATGCAAACAAACAGGTTTGCTTAATTACAGGTATTTAAAAACATGTATATAAAATGTGTGTTGCATATTGGTACCAACTCAATTTTAACAGAGTTATCTTATACTCAATATAGCTAGATTTATAGGCAACAAGAGGGAATGTAAACTTACAATAATGCAATAACAAACGACAATTTCCAAAAGCTTTCCAGGATAAGGAAGTGAGAGATGCTTGTGGGCATTGGTCTAAAAGTGTTTTGTGGGAGGAGCTATGACAAGAGGGTTGCGGTGGGTGTGTCATGGTTGGAGTTACGTGGGTCATGGTCGAAATCGAGGCAGTCCCTGTGGGGGAGACAACTGGAAGACCTTACAACCAGTAATATAAGTTATGGTTGGGAGATATTCAATATTAAAATGCTCTAATGTGTTAAAGCATTTTCTTTTTGCCCAAATGCTTGAGTTAAACACACATCTACATCAAACCATTTGTGTAATAATAAAGTGCTCTTACACTTTAGAGCATTTTACTATTGCAGTATTATGCCCCTTTCAATGGATATTTTATCATGATGGGCCAACCTGAATCTGTAACACATGGGACCACTTCTTAATCTTCCTATCATGGCTCAGCTCACAAAACACAAGTGGGTCATTGCCTACAAGTCTCCCTAGCCCAGAAAGATGAGGTATGAGATGAGGATATGGCTGGTGAGCCAATCAGGAACAAGCATACATGAGTTTACTCTAATAACTGTTCATATTCTCATTTGGAGTAGAAATGGAGGATGGGATTCCACGAGAGCAACCTTGACTCATATTTAATCATATTAAAGGAGTAAACATAAAGTAAAATCATTTAATTATGCAATGGGCTAGATAAATGTACACCCTTCCCAGCATCTACTTTCAATAGCCTCTTTATGAACAGTTTTTCTTACTTCTTTAGTGCGCCAGGTCCATGTGAGATCGGAGGGGTTGGAGTTAGTTATTGGATCTGACCCATTGAGATGTCACTGCATCTTCTTCACACGTCATATGTAGCAGAGTTTGCGTGAGGCTAAAGCTGCCACTGTCCCTCTCTAAGCTGCATATTTATGTCATGGTGTCAGTATCTGGGAGAAAGGTATATTGGCATGGCCACTACCAAAGCTGTACGTGCTGTGTATAAATAGACGGATTACCCTTATTGTGATTAACAGAGCATTCCAAATTCTAAGAAATGTGCATCTAATGAACTGTAAACATTTATTAAGACTGGGCCTCTCCCTCCAATTTAATCCTTTTGCTAACAGAAAGTTTTTTTTCCTGAATTAATCTAAAGTACAAATTAATGTAAGTAATGCATATTTCTTATGTTGGAATTTTGTTTTAACAAATCTACAATTTTCATGTTTTTTTTCAGTATAAAACTTCTAAAACTAACATAAAAAGATACAATTTTCTTGTTTTTTTTTTCAGTATAAAACTTCTAAAACTAACATAAGAAGTAATTAAAAACTGTAATACAGATTTTTTTTTTTTTTAATCCCCAGATGTTTTGGTGCTGATAAAACCTTTTACTTTATTTATTTATTTATTTATTTATTTATTGTTTAAATGTTTGGGGAATCTGTCTCTGTCCATGAATACTGCTGTGGGAGTTGCTCAAAGGGACAGAAACATAATTATTTTTATTTTTTTTATGCATCAAAATACACTCACATCATTACAAAAGATCTGCATTCAAAATAAATATTTTAAACGTAGGCAAAATAAATAATGAATGTACATTGAAAATATTTTTAATTATGCATAATTCATTTTATAAGGATTAAAGGGACACTGTACTCAAAAAATTTCTTTTGTAATTCAGAAAGAACATGCAATTTTAAGCAACTTTCTAATTTACTCCTATTATCAATTTTTCTTTGTTCTCTTGCTATCTTTATTTGAAAAAGAAGACATCTAAGCTTGTTTTGGGTTTAGTACTCTGGACAGCACTTTTTTATTGGTGAATGAATTTATCCACCAATCAGCAAGGACAACCCAGGTTGTTCACCAAAAATGGGCCGGCATCTAAACTTACATTTTTGCATTTCAAATAAAGATACCAAGAGAATTAAGAAAATTTGATAAAAGGAGTAAATTAGAAAGTTGCTTAAAATGTCATGCTCAATCTGAATCACGAAAGCAAAAATTTGGGTACAGTGTCCCTTTAAGCTTAAAGGGACACTGAACACAATTTTTTTTTCTTTCGTGGTTCAGATAGCGCATGCAATTTTAAGCAACTTTCTAATTTACTCCTATTATCATTTTTTCTTTGTCCTCTTGCTATCTTTATTTGAAAAACAAGGCATCTAAGCTTTTTTTTTTGGTTTAGACTCTGGACAGCACTTTTTTATTGGTGGATGAATTTATCCACCAATCAGCAAGAACAACCCAGGTTGTTCACCAAAAATGGGCCGGCATCTAAACTTACATTCTTGCATTTCAAATAAAGATACCAAGAGAATGAAGATAATTTGATAATAGGAGTAAATTAGAAAGTTGCTTAAAATGTCATCATGCTCTATCTGAATCATGCAAGAAATAATTTGGGTTCAGTGTCCCTTTAAGTTAAATATCTCTAACCTTTTTTTGATGCATCAAAATATATTTAAAATGTTTTAATAGCGTTCTTTCAAATATTTTAGTTCAATGTCAATTTAAAGAGACATCAAACTAAATTTTTTTTTAATCTGAGTAGCATAAAAACTTCATAGGGTAGTTGATAAATAAAAGGACATGAAAGTCAAAGCTTTAATGATTTGGGTATAACATGCAATTTTAAACAACATTTCAATTTACTTCTATTATCTAATTTGCTTTGTTTCATTGATATCCTTTATTGAAAAGCATACCTAGGTAGGCTCAGGAGAAGCAATGCACTACTGGGAACTAGCTGCTGATTCTTGGGCACACACACATATGTTTCTTGTCATAGGCTCACTTGATATGTTCAGCTAGCTTCTATTAGTGCTTTGCTGATCAATGAAGTACATTTGATAATAGTGGTAAATTAGAAGGTTGTTTAAAATGATATGCTCTATGAAAATCACAAAAGAAAAAAATGGGTTTTCATGTCCCTTTAACGAAAAAATTTACAGGACATTTTTCCCTTTTTAAATTCCACAGCTAAAAGGGTTTCATAAAAACTCAGACAACATTTGTTGACCAATAAAATGGATCAATCAGCATATAGGCCCTTCAGTCTGTGATATAATCAGTAAAACCCCTAAATCAATTTTGTTTGTCCTTAATCGTGAAAAAAAAAAAATCTTATTAAAAAATTGGGAGTTTGATGACGCAAATAACTATTTTGTGTTTTCTTCAGGAGGTAATAATTTGTGGCTTGTGGGGCATCAACTACAGATGCAGGTTGGTACTATGATCACTAGAAAAAAAACACAATTCCAGCCAACGTTCAGATATCATTATCTACTAAAAACAAGTGCAAGCTTTTGATCAACACCAAAGTTAGTTTTAGGCAATTCATATCTCCAAGCCAAATAGATATGTTCAGTAGATTCTGCTGTAGCTTTGTCTAAAGAAATCAGTATATGGCCTTAGTGAAAAATGTATTATTTACATTTAACAAAAAACTTACAGAACCAGTTTTCACATTTTCAGGGTTTGTTGTAACTTCCGCTCACAACTAGTGCCAGATTGCAGCCAAATTGGTGAATTGATTAAATGGTTTTAAGCCTTTGAAATCAACATTTAACACAGAATGTTCCTTTGAACATACATCCAATGTTGTGATCCTTTGTGTATGCTATAAAAAATGCTTTAATCTCCTTTCAAACGAGATCTCTGTTTCTCTCACACTAATTCCTGTTTTAAAACTGTGACTTTTAAAGAGGCACGAGAGTCAAAATTAAATTTCATGATATAGATAGAATGGGCAGTTTAAAAAAACATTACCAATTTATTCCTATTAAAGGGACAGTCTAGGCCAAAAGTAACTTTCATGATTCAGATAGAGCATGTCATTTTAAACAATTTTCCATTTTACTTTTATCACCAATTTTGCTTTGTTCTCTTGGTATTCTTAGTTGAAAGCTTAACCTAGGAGGTTCATATGCTAATTTCTTAGACCTTGAAGGCCACCTCTTTTCAAAATGCATTTTAACAGTTTTTCACCACTAGAGGGTGTTAGTTCATGTGTTTCATATAGATTACTCTGTGCTTGTGCACGTGAAGTTATCTGGGAGCAGGCACTGATTGGCTAAACTGCAAGTCTGTCAAAAGAACTGAAATAAAGGGGCAGTTTGCAGAGGCTTAGATACAAGATAACCACAGAGGTTAAAAGTATATTAATATAACTGTGTTGGTTATGCAAAACTGGGGAATGGGTTATAAAGGGATTATCTATCATTTAAAACAATAAAAATTAGTAATAGTAAACTGCTGCTCCTTCAACAAAGGATAGCAAGAGAATGAAGCCAACTTGACAACAGAAGTAAATTGGAAAGTTGTTTAAAATGCTATGCTCTGACTTAAAGAAACATTTGGGGTTTCATGTCCTATATAAGTACTATATATATATCAGTTTCTACAACATGTAACCATATAGTGTTGAAGATTATTGCATGCTATTAAGTATACCTAGGTATGCTCTTTAACAAAGCATACCAAGAAAAATAAAGTCAATTTTCATAATAGAAGTAAATTGGTAATATTTTAAAAATTGCTCTGTCTGAATAATGAACATTTAATTTAGACATTCATGTCTCTTTAAGGAACACTTTTACACACTGTTTTTTATGATACAGGTATATACACTTGTGTTTTTAAATGATTTTTAAATGATTAAATACATTTCTTATCTCATGGTTGGCGCTTTAAGAAAATAATAGTGTTTCTATTAATGCAGTAAAAGTACTGTGCATTTTATTGCTTAAATGTGAAGTTCATTCTTCTTCAATGCAGGAGGTGATTTTTCTACATTAATCTTTAATTACTAATTAACTTTTGTGTTGAAACTGTATTTGCCGTAATAGAACAATGCTAGATTGATCACTAGTTGTTATAAATTTGGCCTCTAAGTTATAGTAAATGGACACTGTACTGTAAAATTAGCTTTCCCTTAAAGGGACATAAAACCCCAATTTTTTTCTTTCATGATTCAGATAGTGAATACAATTTTAACCAACTTTCTAATTTACATTTATTATCTAATTTGTTTCATTCTCTTGGTATCATTTGTTGAAGGAGCAGCAATGCACTAATGGTTTCTAACTGAACTCATGTGTGAGCCAATCACGTTCAATATATATATATATATATATATATATATATATATATATATATATGTAGCCACCAATCAACAGCTAGGACCTAGGTTCTCTGCTGCTCATGAGCTTGCCTAGATAAACCTTTCAGCAAATGATAACAAGATAAAGAAGCAAATTAAATAATAGAAGTAAATTGGAAAGTTGTATAAAAATGTATTCTCTAGCTAAATCATGAAAGAAAAATGTTGAGTTTCATGTCCTTTTAATGAGTTTACAATGACTTGTTATACCATCTGCATAGTATTAAATGTATGGGAATTTGCTCCTTACATTTATTTTTGTATTTGATATAACTGGTTTTGTTCATTCAAACCACCACCTATATATCTCAAGAGCATGTCTATTTAAATGAGCTGAGTCTGAAGAAAATGCAGAACTGCCTAATGTACCAGAGCTCACTCACTTTATTCAAATGCCAGAATTTACAATTTTTCTCATAGACAGTGATTTCAATGAGCATAATCAGCTAATTCAATCGAAATATAAACCTAAAGGACTTAAATGTCCAATAAATGTAATACTATATGCCACTGATATGACTAGTCAGTGAGAATGCTTTATACTGAAAAAAATCACATGCTCTTATTCATTAGATTATTTCTCTGCAGCTAAGATACTTTAACTATGCGTTTCACCCCTTTGCGGTTGTTAAACACATAGAATAATAGAATCATTAGTGATAAATTGACATGCTCAATGAAATTAGAGCATGCATTTTATTAATTTTAATTTCTAAACAAGCTTTATTCAATGAAGTCTGTTTACCATCCAACTGAAGAAATAAACATTAATACCAGTCAAGTAAGCTTAAAGTAAACAGAGTGCTAGACTTGAAACTCCTCAAAGAACAAGTAGTGAAGAGTCAAGCACAGAGACCTAGTATGCAATGTTCGCCATGTTTAGAGACTGTTAACATGTACTTTTAAGGGCTTAAAGGGACAGTATACACTCATTTTCATATAACTGCATGTAAAAGACACTACTATAAAGAATAGGACGCACAGATACTGATATAAAAATCCAGTATAAAACTGTTTAAAAACTTACTTAGAAGCTTTCAGTTTAGCTCTGTTGAAAAGGTAGCTGGAAAGCCCACTGCAAGTGGGAAATAAGACACTCCCCCCCCTTTCTTTTGCATATGAAAAGACACTTTACACAAACAGGAGCAAGCTGGAGAAGGTAGCTGAAGGTATTCACATAAAACTTAGGGGCTTGGTAAGGAAGGAGTCTGAAAATCAGAGCAATGTTATTTAAAAATAAGCAAAATTATACATTTTTAAAAAAAACAAAACTTTATGGGCTTTATAAATAGATCATCTACAAAACATTTATGCAAAGAAAAAATGAGTGTATAATGGCCCTTTCATTTATCCAGCCTTCTCCTTGTCTTTGACTGCAGGTTCTCACAAGAAAACCTGAAGTCCGTATTTATGAAGCAGCGGTCATCAGACTGATCCTTCCTATCCACTTCTTCCTATACTATCTCTCTTAGGTGGAAAATTTAAATCTCCCCAGTCTCGTCCAACCGTGCGTGTGATTGGCTGTGTGTGGGAAGGGGGCAGCGTTGCACAAGAGCAAAAGTAGCGCTCTTGTGCAATGCTGAATTCCGCTGTCCGCCGTAGCTTGACAAATCGAGCCCTAAGTGGTAACAAAGTCCTAAATCTTGTTCTAGGCTTGTTCCCCCCCCCCCCCCCCACTATATATTGGTACTTTAAGGGCAGAACATAACAACACGACAGTGTCCCTATAATTTGCTATCAGTTCACCACTTAATGCTTTTACATCCCAGTTGGCAATGAAATGCCACTAGCAGTACAGCAAATAAAATGACATGTGCTTTAAAACAACAGCATTGGAATGCCATCTGTTTTATTATTATTAAAATAAACAGTGGCTATATGCACTTTTTGTAATGTAGGGCAAGATTACAAGTCGAGTACAATTTAAACGCTTTCACTCGCAAGCAAGCACCGCCAGAAGTAAACTTTTAACGTGTGCGGGTTAGCGTGTGTATTACCAATTGATAGTGAAATGCTTGCGTGTGAGCAAAAGCTGACGAGCTCTAATTTCAGGATTTTTTATATTGTGACTACGCTAACTTCTTCTCGCCATAGACTTGGAGAAAGCAAATTTAAAAAAAACTAACACATATAATGCTAACCTGACCACGTTTAACCAAGTATGGTATACCAAAGATGAATTATGCATATTTTACTTTCCAATGTTCTTCACATAGGAGAAAATGATCTATTTAATTTTAAATAGATATTTTAATATGTAAAGTATATATCTATTTGAATTTATATAGGTATATATATACACTGTATGTGTATATATATGTATATATATATATATATATGCATACAGTATACTGTGTATATATATATATATATATATATATATATATATATATATATATATCTATTTAAACAAAATACGTAGAACATTTTCCCCTATGTGAAGAACATTGGAATGTAAAATATTTACAATACATATCACAATAAAACACATTATTGTGATATGTATTGTTGAATGGAAAGGGCTACAAAAAACATATACACACGTATATACATATATATATATATATATATATATATATATATATATATATATATATAAACACATAAATACACACATATATATATATATATTATAGCCCTTTCCATTCAAACACCTTGTCATATACATTTTAACCTTTATAACTTTTTATTTTTAATATTTATGTGAATAATTTATTATATTGTATATATTAGTGTGTTTAGTGCAATTTTAATTTAAAGGGACAGGCTAGTTAAAATTAAACTTTCATGATTCAGATAGGGCATGCAGTTTTAAACAACTTTCCAGTTTACTTTTATCATCAAATTTGCTTTGTTCTTTTGATATTCGTTGTTGAAAGCTAAACTAGGCCCATATACTAATTTCTAAGCCCTTGAAGACTGCCTCTTATCAATTTGACAGTTTTTCACAGCTAGACAGGGCTAGTTCATGTGTGTCATATAGGTAACATTGTGCTCACTCCTGTGGTGTTATTTATGAGTCAGCAATGATTGGCTAAAATGCAAGTCTGTCAAAAGACCTGAAAAAAGGGGGCAGTCTGCAGAGGCTTAGATACAAGGTAAACACATAGGTAAAAAGTATATTAATATAACCGTGTTGGTTACGCAACACTGGGGAGTGGGTAATACAGGGATTATCTATCTTTTTAAACAATAAAATGTTTGAATTTACAATATGTGAGCAAGTTAGCCTGGGCTAACATTAGCGTGCCACTTGTCATCTTAGCCCATAGTGTTTAATAGCTGATCTATATAATATACAAAAGTATGTTTTATTTCTGCTTTAAATTTAAACATATGTACATGAGAAAGTTGCTGTGTTTATAGTTAAAGGGACATTATACACTCATTTTTCTTTGCATACATGTTTTGTAGATGATCTATTTATATAGTCCATAAAGTTTTTTTGTTTTTGTTTTTTAAATGTATAGTTTTGCTTATTTTTAAATAGCATTGCTCTGATTTTCAGACTCCTAACCAAGCCCCAAAGTTTTAGGAGAATACCGTCAGCTACCTACTCCAGCTTGCTCCTGTTTGTGTAAAGCGTCTTTTCATATGGAAAAGAAGGGGGGGAGTGTCTTATTTCCCACTTGCAGTGGGTTTTCCAGTTACCTTTTAAACAGAGCTAAACTGAGAGCTTCTAAGTAAGTTTTTAAACAGTTTTATACTGGATTTTTATATCAGTATCTGTGCATCTTATTCTTTATAGTAGTGTCTATTATATGCAGTTATATGAAAATTGATGTATACTGTCCCTTTAAGATCTGATTAAAAACAAGTATTTATACTGTTATTTTGTTTGCATAATGTACATTTTTTTGTAAAACCTGAGATGTTTGTAGGTAAACTTCTGGACAACATCCTTAAAGGGCCAGTAAACCAGACCAGAGTTGGAGCGAGCTAGATTGAGTTTAATGGCGAGGTCGGGCCGGCTGTGAATAGACAACGTGCAACGATGCACTTCTGAAAAAAACAGACCCACTCAGTAGAGCAAGGAGCGGCGTTCTGTAAAAGTAATTTTCTTAGATAAATATCTATGCAGCCCTTTGTGTTATAAAGCTAGCGCTAAGCTAATGTTATAATATAACATTATTTGATACGTTTACTGGCCCTTTAATCTAGATGTATTGTAAATAAGATCCTAAACTGATATAATCATTCACTGTGTAGCATGTAGCTGAATTAAATAAGTTATAGCATAAGAATGCTCACCAGTCCCTCTTGTGAAGCACATTAAGCAGTGGTAAATTACAGGCAAAGAAGGAAAATGTAAATTGTGCGTTGCAGGGGGCAGCAGTAGCAGAAATCAACCACCCTTTGCGGGGTGGAAGAGAGTCCAGTCTATATAAAATAGAGGTCCTGTAGAAGCTTTGAATACAAGGTGTGCCTTAGCAGATTGTCTCTTTAAAAGTGAAAAATCTTTATTCACTTATACTAATACTCTAGAACAGGGAGAACTGTAAAATGAACAGATTATAATTATTTTACAGACTTGAATGTTCTATTCACAAATCAAAGCTTCTTCTAATTTCACTTAGCAACTTGGGGTTTATAGAAATTGATTACTTTTAAAAATGAATATGATATGAAATGTGTTATAGGCAATAATCAGTGCATTCTGCATAACAATAGTCTATTAGCTAGGGAACTGTTTTCCTATTGAAAGATGCATACTTAGTGATGTAATAGATAAGTATGAGAAGTAAGGTGCATGACGACCAGGAAACCTACCCATTAATGAAATGGAACCAATATATCTCCCTGTTACTGAATTAGAGTATTTATCAATTGTCAGATAAGTTTTAGCAAGAGGAGTTTTTAGCAAAACACTGTAGAAATAGGGTAAGTTTGAACTAGAGATCAAAGAGAGAAAAGTCACAATGAAAAAACAACATGAAAGAAATGATAGATATTCATCTTGGCGCAACTGATTTGTTGTTGCCATCCAGGAAGAGTTTTGTGGGCATTTCCTGTCTCTGAATATAGGTTGAAAGAATTAAACATGTATTGCAACATGACATTTATTTAATGGCTCTAAAGACGAGTAGTTACCAATGGCTGC
The DNA here is from genome assembly GCF_027579735.1 of Bombina bombina. Classification (NCBI taxonomy): domain Eukaryota; kingdom Metazoa; phylum Chordata; class Amphibia; order Anura; family Bombinatoridae; genus Bombina; species Bombina bombina. The sequence goes on from NC_069504.1 coordinate 868,442,353, forward strand.
TTCATAATTACAATTAGATAAGGATTTAAAAGGCCATTATAGTCAAAAAAAGAAATGTTCTAATTTGTTAGAAGATGCAAATTTAAGACTAGAGACCGGGCATCTCTACACGATTTAACCACCACAAAGGAGTTAAACACACATTAGAAATACCACTCACATCTGCAGGGCACTGCTGGTCCATAGAGAAAACTACCGCTGATCCAATCAGCACAGCTGAGTAAGTAGATCCCATTCCCATACCAACCAACATTTGTGGCTAGGTATTAGAGACTCAGCAGGTTGATAGGGTCCCATCACTTTTTTGTGTGTTGGGAGGGGTGGGGTCAAGGGGCCAAACAAACTGGCACAGAACGTAGCTCGGCTTCTATGACCTTCGAATGAGGCAACAACATTTGGAGCTATTTGTCTGTCACACACCTAAGGGGAGACACCCAGGCCTAGAAATGTCACTCCCTTTGTCAATGACTGTCACCATTTTCCCTCTCTGCTTGCTTTCCAGGTCACTACTAACCACCTAGTTGAGGTATCACAATCAAAAGCGACAATAAGACCTTGAACAGTGAGTTGTCCAGCATGCTGTGACCTAGGAAGAAAAACCTTACAGTGATTGGTCGACTAAAGTTGTAATCACCTTTTAACCTCGGTAAATCTCCACCCTTACACCTGCAACAATGTTGCATTCACCACACACACACACTTTTCTCCTAAGGGCATTAACCCTTAAGTGCACTTCAGGCTAAAAAGGACCCTACAATACTAAATTTACTACAGGAAGAGCTTCTCAGAATAACCTTGTTGTTTATTAAAAGTACAACCACAGTTAAAGAAGATACAGTATATCTCATTCAACTTTTATAAAGTAAATAGCATTACTTCACACAATGAACCAATTCATAAACACTGTCATTTCGGATGGAACTCATACGTAGATAGATTATTGGCGAAAGTATAGGCAGCTCTGTGTTATACATAATACAGAGAGGAATGGAAACTTGCCAGCTGAGAGCCCCAGGGTTCGTGGCCTTAGATTAATATTTACATTAGGAAACTTGCTAGAAGGCTTGAAAAAAAGTGTCTCTATATGAAACTGGCACAAGAATCTGTAGCAACATGGACAGTCTTGAATGGGTAAAGCAAACTATAACTTAAATATGCTTGAAAGGGGTAAAATCAAGCATTTAGAATGCACATATGGGGGCATATGTTTCAAGCTCACAAAGACCGCTGCTCCATAACCTGTCCTCCTGCTCTGAGCAGGCGGACAAACATTGCCACAATACAACCCGATCAAGTACGATCGGGTTGATTGACACCCCCCTGCTGGCGGCCCATTGGCTCTTGTGAGTATTCAGCGAGGTCTGGCGGACCTGATCCGCAGTGTCGGATCAGGTCCGCCAGACCTTGATACATATGCCCCATTGACTTAAAGAGATATGAAACCCACATTTTTTCTTTCAAACAACTCTGCAATATACTTTCAATATTTATTTTGCCCTCTTTTCTTGTCCTGTCTTCTCCAAATGCAAGTCCATATTGGCTCCTCCAAATAAGAAAAGGCCTTTGTGGAGTTTAGCCATTGAAAAACAATTGCAGCAGGTGTTAATGTGTTCTAATAACATTCAGACTCCGCGGACAGTAGTAGCTAGCTGGTGATCTGTAAAGTGGCATAAGAACTTTACTTTATCTGCATCCTATACAAAATTGATATATTACTTGAACTATGAATATTTCACTCGGGCTCATTTGGTTACTTGTGGTAATTGCACACCACTGGATGGAATTGTACTTTTCTGAGGATAACAGTAAAGAAAAAGCAAATGGGAGTTATTTCCCATTGATTAAAGATAGTGTCCAACCTTTTTACGTGAAGTGCCATGTTAAATGTTTTCATTCTGAGGAGAGGTGAGCAACTTTAAGTCTTATTAATTGGAGTAAAATGATATACTGTATTTGTTTATAATAAATCTACAGATGATCAATAGTTTAGTTTTATATATGACATAGTTTTGAGGGCCGGATAAAGTGTATTGCAGCCCCTGATTCTGCTTTTAATGTATAGAAGCAAAAAATCTAGGCACCAGGAAAAGCCATTTGCGAGAAATATTGACAACAGGATATGAGAAGTAGTAATACAACAAAATCTATTACTACTAGCAAGAACTAATCAGAGTACAGGTCTGTTTTTTTAAAAACAAGAGAAATATCTTCTAATATATTTTATATGTGAAGTGTATGTGATATGCATTAAAATTATACAATTTGTAAACAGAGATAATTTATTTTATTTTTCTTCTAATATGATTAGCGAACAATATGAATCCAATAGATTGCATGCCTACTAACATTTGTGGCTTTTTATACAAGAGCCAAGAGGTTGAGTAGATCCATCACCCTTTTGTGGGCAGGTCAACGCCCAGAAGGGAGGGGACAGGGAAGGATAGTGGGTGGAATTAGGACATGCCTGGGGATTTGAAAAAGTAAAAAACTAATTTCAAGATAACCTCATCAGGTTTGAAATAGTCATGATCACAAGATAAGAAACTTTACAAGAACAACAGAGTATTTTTGAATTCTACATTCTTGGCATTAAGTGAAACATCTTGATTACAATCCTGGAACACCAATGGTCAGCCTCTCAGTGTAATTTGAACATGATCTCACCTCTACAACAAGGCTCCTTGGCAACCTTATGACAGTTCATGAATCTACCCCATTGATTTCAACAACAGATTCGATTTTGGCTTTCATTTCCTTAAAAAAATTAAACCATTTCCATATTTGTGCTGGAAGTGTCACTGTAGTACAAAAAGTGCCATTGTTGGTAAGCTCTGCACAATGGATTTTAACCCAATTTATGCAGCATAAGCTCACTTTTGATTGGCTTACACTGCACACACACACACAAGTGGGTGCATAGCATTTACTGCCATAGGCACTCAGCACTATTTACTCTTTAAATACTATATATTTTAAAAAAGAAAATTATGTTATTTTGTCTGGTAGGTTATGCAGAGTTAATATTTGGGTAAAGTTTACATTTATGCCCTTCTAATGAGCTTGAGTTATTTACCAGTGCAGACAATCAAATTCTACAGCAATCAAAATATTTTTTTTTCTGTCATCTTTTATGACACTTTAGATCAGACTGTTACCTTGGCTCCCATTTAAGAAGCTGTGAGACAAAGTTCCCAGACAGGTAACCTGTGCTTCCAAGCTTGCTGCCAACAAAGTTAAAATTACATAAAAACTCTTTTACAATTCCATCCCTTGCTACTAAAAATAAATATTAAGTTATTAAAGAAGAATTTGTTTTTTAGCAGACCTTCTGGATACCACAAATGCAATTGGCATGCACCAGTTCATTTCTAGCTCTGTAAGACATTGTCTACATTATCATACATTGGCATCAAAAGTTATTCCTTCAAGATTGATATCAGCCATGAATACCACTGTTCAAGTAGTGAACCTAATTCTGAGTGGAACTTTGAACCACAGTCATTTCAAAATATTCTGTCAAGAAGGTGGGGATTCTCATGAAGTGTCACTTGTAACACTGACTTTCTGGAGAAATCCTCACTCATATTATAGAGCTTAGAAAGGATAACACCACTTTGGGAAGTTTTTTAACCCAATTCTTCATTACTGCTTGCAACTGTGTTTGTGCTAATGGTGCATGTGGATATATGTAGCTAAGAACATCCAGAGAAAATGGAAAATGACAAAATAAAAATGTATATTAGTGTATTTTAGTAATTTTTTTTAAAACCAGAACCCACTTTTGTTAAAGAGTCATCTAACAGTTTAGTGACTCAATGTTGAGTTCAACGTCCTGATGAGGTAAAGTCTATAGAACGTCAAGTGCCCATCACATGATAATTTAATCACTAAACTACAGTAGCTGTTAAGCTGTATGTCTGCATTATTGCTCTTGCTTGCAGTTATAAAATGCTGGGGTATTGGGGATGCAACGAGACAAGCACAAAGGACAAAATGAGAGGCAAACTGCATTGCTATGTTCCCTAGCTGCTGGCACCCATAATTCAACTTTAAATGTTTTGATTATACTTTTGTTGTACTTTGTTGTGGGAGATGTTTCAGAACTATTTAATTAGACTATTTAAGAAAGTAAAACAATTAACAATGCAACTATTAGCTGCAGATATTTGGCCTTCGTTAACCTGTATCGTTACATAGATTAATCACGTTTAATATATTTTTTTTTCATGGCAGACTTTGCTATTTCACTTAATGACACTTATGATTCATCATAGCTTAAAGCTAAAATGTAAAAACCTAATTTTGTCATGGAAATTTACATTTACTTAACCCCAAACTAGTAGTAGTATTGCTAGGCAGACTGACCCCCCATGTTATTCATTAAATAAACATTAAACACTTTTAGATGGTAATTTAAAATGATAAATTGTAGATATGAAAAAAACCCCGCAATATACTTTTATTATTTATTTTGTCAACTTTCCCTGTAATTCCATTCTGAAATTGTGAGCTTTTCGGTTCCTGTTAGAAATGGAAGTACAGAGCACTGTTATATTCTACACAGCCATTGGCTGCACACTATAGAGACATATATATAATTGTCCCTAATTGGCCACAGCAGAGAAAGTAACCTAAGTTACAACATGGCAGCTCCATTTGTTTTATAGATACTAACACTTTACACTTATTTTGTCAATATTTAAAAACAGCAAATTAAACTTTAAAAAATACATATACATCTTATTCTCAGACTAATCTTTTCTTTGAATGCATCATTCTATCTAGCATTTGTTTAGTGTTTTATGTCCCTTTAACTCAACACAATGGTGTTCTTAGGACCTGACTGTTGCGACTATTTTATAAAAATTGTAAAACTAATTAATCTCAACACACATTAATATTTGTGAAAGCATCAAATAAGAAAGCGCAGAAGTGGTTTATTAAATCATATATTTATGCATTTGTTTTCGGACTAATGCAGATTCGTCATGAAAATGGGATTGCAACAACTAAAATTAAAGAAAATGAAAAATAATGATGAAATTCATCAGTATTCATTTGTTACCTTTCATTTTTTTAAGGGTTAAATACTTACCTTAACGAGCTGAAGACTGCGCTAACCCAATCCTCTTCTTGTCAGAGCCTCGGCCGCACTTACAGGAGGCTTAGCGCGCTCGGCTCCCAGGACCTGCAATAAAGTTAGTGCAGGCCCTGAGAACCGAGAGCATTAAGTCAGGTCTTTGCATGGCTGTGGCTCTGGCAAAAAGAGGATTGGGTTAGCGCGCTCTCCAGAGCTAGTTAAGGTAAGTATTTTTAGCTACAGGTGAACGTTTCACCTTCAGCTTAGAAACATTTACATTTGTTTAACGAAAACAAATATAAATGTTTAATGAAAACTCAATTTTCATTTCGTTTTAAACGAAATGAAAACCGAATAGTGCAGGTAACAAATATTCGGGGAAACAAATTTCCTTGAATATTCGAAATCAAAATTTAGTCTGAAACCAAACTTTTCTGGCCTGCACATGTCTAGTATGTTATAATAATAATAATAATAATAATAATAATATAATGTTTTCTTCTGTTATTTATTTTATTGTTCCATAAATCATCCTTGACATACCTGACAAAAGACTGTATATTTGTTTTCAGTATGTAAAATTGCACCATATTTTTTTTACATCTATGTGGGACTACAATCAATGTAATTGGTCTCAGTTTGCACAATTCACCTAGTATTGGCCCATTGATTCATTGCAAAATCAGGTAATACGGGCTATAGCCCCGACTTATCTCTAAAATGGCTGCATATAGTGTTTACATAGATTTTTTTTTAGAAATATACTGCAGTATATATATTATCAGTATAGGTAAAGGTTTCAATAGGCATTAAAGGGACGATAATTTTGGATTTCATGTCATTAACAGATATTATGTAAATGCATTCATATATGCACAAATGCGATGAATAGAAAATCCAACAAGCTAACAAAATGAAATTGCATTTACAATTATGCAGACCTTTTGCAATGTGGTATTTAAAAGGATATTAAATACCCCTAACTTTTTAGTGAATTAATTGTGCTTATCCCACATTCCCTTAAAGGGACAATAAAGTCATCATTAGACATTAATGATTCCGACAGAGCATACAATGTTAAACAACTTTCCAATTTACTTCTATTATTTTATTTTCTTCCTTCTCTTGTTATCCTTCACTGAAAGGTTTATCTAGGTAAGCTCAGGAGCAGCAAATAACCTGGGTTCTAGCTGCTGATTGGTGGCTGCCTATATATACTGATTGTTATTGGCTCACCCATGTGTTCAGTTAGAAATCAGTAGTGCATTGCTGCTCCTTCAACAAATGATACTAAGAGAATAAAGCAAATTTGATAATAAAAGTAAATTGGAAAGTTGTTTAAAATGGTATGTTCTACCTAAATCATGAAAGAAAATGTTTGGGTTTCATGTCCCTTTAAGAGGCCATAATTTAAATAGCTGGTTTAGGAAATTTGCAGAATTTTAAAAACGTAGGTTACAGATTTAGCTTTTTGGCCTAATTAGGAAGCGTGGGACAAAGCACAATTGTTGCACAAAATCAGAAGGTGTTAAATGTCCCTTTAATTACTGATAAATATTATGCACTTATTAAGATCTGTTTGTCTCTTGAAGCAGAATCTACCAATTGAATGTATGGCACTATATAAGAGTGGAATCTCACCGAAACTAGTTGTTCTAGGGCAGGGGTCAGCAACCTTGGCTCTCCAGATGTTTTAGAACTACATTTTCCATGATGCTTAAGTGTATTTAAGCTGCCTAAGCATCATGGGAAATGTAGTTCAAAAACAAATGGAGAGCCAAGGTTGCTGACCCCTGTTCTAGGGAGATGATTTAGATATTGTTTGCTAGACATTCTATAACAGGCAGATACCATATATTTCTCTTTTTGTGCTCTATATTGTGCCTCACTTTCTGTCTGGGTTTATCTCCATGTCCATATACCTGCACAACCTACATAGCAAATAATGTGCAATCAATCACCTGCCTTGCTTTGCCTAAGCTTAGCAACTTATTAATGAAATTTAGTAAAATATAAGATAAAGAGAGAAGTTATAAAACCATGAAGTCTATGAAGATCTAGCTGTTTTCGCCATAAAAGCTGTTACAAGACGTAAATTGTAGGGAGGTGATTTATAGATTTTGAGCTGTAAAACAACATTACAGTATAGGGAAACTAGTGCTTAAACTTTAAAAATCTAACTTTTAAAGGGATATTTTAATGCAAAAATGTAAATAATCTAGTTCATTAAAGCATGCTATGTTTGCATTAGTGACCACATAAAGAGATTAAACACATAGGTAAAGTCCACCTTGAGAGCCTCAAGCATTGTCAATGGCGGTTTCCTGCTGGAGAGCTGCACTGTTTGCGGTTTACGAATGGTACTTTGTCTATGGGGTTTTTTTCTTGGAACTCTTGAATTATTCTCTGTTTCTCTGGTGCATATTAAATGGTGCAGCAATGCATATAGCATTTTTGGCATATAACAACTTGATTTAATCCCTGTGAACTTGGGAGAACTCTACTAGGTGCTTTGTGTGTGGAATACATAACAATTACCAGGGGTACAGTTTTTGTAAAACTTATGTCATTATATAAAGTTGGATCACGTTATCATTGGTGCAGCTTTTTATTTTGTGTGTAGACTGTACAAATCAATGTTTAGGCTTAGGTCCCTTTAATGTTTGCAATTAAAGGGACAGAGAAGTCACAATTAAACTTTTATGGTTCAGATTCACTTACATTTTCTTAATTCTCTTGCTATTTTTTGTTATTGAAAATCATACCTAGATAGGCTCAGGGACCCCAATAGACTACTGGAAACTTGCTGGTGATTGGTGGCTACACACATATGGTAGTACATTACTGCTCTGGAGCTGACTTTAACTATGTGTTTAACCCATTGCAGGGGTTAAACACACAGTTAAATGCAAGAAATAGTGCAATAATAAAATATATTTTCTTTTTGCAATTATAACCATTTCAAGAAGGAATAGTATGGACAATGTTATGTTCGGATCTGTTATTCGAAAACTTGCAGATTCTCAATTGTATACTGCGATGTTTTTAAGTTCATTGTACAAAATTAATTTTGACCTTTGGAGAACACAAAAATATGTACAAGCTTAGCATGACTAATGATAATTAAAGGGATGTTCTACCGTACATATAAAAAAAGCACTATGTATATATGTGAACATAGAAAAAGTTCAGTTAAAACTATTTTTCTTGACATTGAATCTAACATGTCTCTGGGCAACTGTTCTTAAAGCCTTTAATGACAGGGTTAATTTGTCTAAATCGGAACAACCTTCCGATGTAGACAAATTAAAATCCTGCGATCGTGCACGTGATTGCGAGATTTCAATGATGGGATTGGGTCAGGGGGGCGTCACTATGATGCTAGGCACGCCCTCCAGACCGTGATCCCATCCTGGAAGCGCCATTGGCTTCAGGACAGCTAGGCCGTTCTATTCCGTCCTAACGGCGCTAAAGCCCGGCACGGTTAGGACGGACTAGAACGTCATAACAGCGTTAAAAGGTTAAAGGGACAGTATACACCAATTATCATTTAACTGCATGTAATAGACTTTTTTTATAAGAAATAATAATCACAAATACTGATAAAAAAATCCTGTATAAAACCTTTTTAAAACTTACTTAGAATCTCCCAGTTTAGCCCCCCCCCCTGCATATGAAAAGACCCAATATACAAACAGAAGCAATCTGAAGTCTGTATACATCAGTATACATCTAAAACTTTAGGGCTTGGTTAGGAGTCTGAAAATCAGCACAATGTTATTTAAAACTAAGCAAAACTATACACTTTTACAAAAACACACCCTGATGGGCTATATGAATGGATTATCTATAAAACATTTTATATGCAAAGAAAAATCTAGTGTACACTGATTGCGCACTGTCTTATAAGCAGAACTCAAACTAATTTAGGGTTAGATTATGAGTGGCACAGTAACTGTAGCACACAAGCGATATAGTTTTTTTCGGCTTTTTGCATGCAATAAAAATAGTATATGCTTCTTTATAGTCGTGTCTATTACATGCAGTTATATGAAAACTGGTGTATACAGTCCCTTTAACAACAGGGGATGTGTATTGCAGTTCTGTTTTATTTCTAATGACTTCAGTCTGTTGGATCTGAAGAAATGCAACATCCTGTTATCCAGTCTGTTGCATGCAGGATAGCATTTTTCTTTTATAAACAGAACAATACATTTTTTTTGTGCATAAAATCAAAGCAAACACCTGCAAGATTATTGACTTAAAGGGACATTAAACAGTTGGGTACAACTACAGTAGCACGGTTACTACAAACAACACAAAAAACAATGACACTATATTAGGCAATCCCCACTATATTGTGGTAGTTATGATTTGTATTTGCTCAGAAATATTGAGCTGTATATCAATATATTGTAGAGGGGTGGTGCTTTGGTTAATGACTAGGAAAGGTTGTGAAACAAGAGAGTTCCACTAGAAGTGTGCAAACCTAGCACTCTAATGGCGAGATGGTCCAGTTTTTAATTTAAAATATAACTTTTATTCGTGTAGCTTAAAATAATAAACATAAATACATGCACCATTAAAAATGTCTCTGAGAGATAAATTCCATTGTATACATGGGCCTCTATTTATCAAGGTCTGGCGGACCTGATCCGACACTGCGGATCAGGTCCGCCAGACCTCGCTGAATACGGCAAGCAATACGCTTACAAGAGCTGCTGGTGCAACGTCGCCCCCTGCAGACTGTCAATCAACCTGATCGTTCTCGATCGTGTTGATTTCCGGCGATGTCTGTTCGCCTGCTCAGAGCAGGCGGACAGGTTATGGAGCAGCGGTCTTTGTGACCGCTGCTTCATAACTTGTGTTATGTGAAACACGGCCCTTCAAGTTCCGTACGGAACTTTATAAATATGGGCCATAGAGTGGTGATTATAATGAGAATAATACTGCCTAGTATATATAGTCTAAATGGTCACCACTGATGAATAAAAGAGTGGATAAACTAATACCCTAGATTGAGAAAGGTTGGTAGATCACTTCTTCTTCTTGTGTCTATTGAACCTGTTGTAAATGTAACCATAATATTCAGCTTCAGAGGGGGGAAAAAGAGGGGAGTGTGCAACCACTAAATATAAATAGTATGGAGAAGAACAATGCTGGTCGACACATTAGCTCATTATCAGTGCCAAGAGCACCAAGATGAGTGAATAGTGTTGGTGTTATGCTTATACACATGTGTATGTAACTTGCGTTATATTAGCCGCCAGTAAATATTATGCTATGCATGGATTTCTTTGTAGAGAATAAATGTTATATACAGGAGTGTAATTGTGCCACTTACAGACTTATTACAGAGTGGAACTTTATGTTTTAGTTTACACAGCACTCGGTTTCTAATGCACATTCATTCATTCATATTTTATATTGTATGGAGTGTCAAATGTGAACTTAGGTATATACCTTCGTTACCAATTTGCTACTGAAACATCTGGTAGTGACTAAAATGTAGATATAACCCTGCTGTGCATTCCCCACATTAGCAATCAGTAGCAAAGTATATTATGGTGCACCAGGATAATAAATAAACAAATAAGCAGGTAATTAGTTACTGCCACTCTTCACATCACAGAGTTACTATTCATGGTTAGAATAGTGAGGGTACGTTTCAGTTTAGCTTAATTGTAAGTAAATCATGGTAACCATTCGTATATTGGGCGCTGGTAGGGATCAGATTGTATCGTGGGTATAGTTACTGCAAGTTAAGATTTCTAGAGCAGCTGTATATATTTCTTATTGCTGAAATATCCCATTATATATACAGTGCATAGTCAGCTCGTATCTTACAATAATAGTTTGAGAATATAATCACGTATTCGGTTTGAGTTGAACTAAATGAGTACTATCATATACATGCAACCCGCCCATATATACAGCGAGTGATTGTATCAATTTGTGTGCTCTCTGTGTAACTGATTCTAGTTTGTATCGTTCAGGTGCAAACTTTTCTATAATATTTACGATAAGCTAAAACAGAACAATACATTTTTTCGTGCATAAAATCAAAACAAACACCTGCAAGATTATTGTCTTAAAGGGACATTAAACAGTTGGATACAACTGCAGTAGCACGGTTACTACTCACCACGTTATTTGTTTCCCTTTTGTACCTGCAGCTCTCTTTAAAGCCGTTCTCTTATTTTCACTCATTACAGAATCCAGTTGGTAAAGCTCTACATTTTATATTGGGCACCGCCATCTTGTAGCTTGCGTATTGTTACATCCTGTGACAGAAGCAGTGCACTTTCACAGATCTTTGATGTTACAGACTTTTTGGCAGCTGTACCTTTATCTTCAGTTTAGTTCACATAATAAAGAGCAAAAGTGTTACATTTTTGATCAGTTTAAAAGTTATTATTATCATTTATTAGTATAGCGCCACAAAATTCCGTAGCACTTTAATTGTAAACTTTCTACTGTAGTTGTACTGAGCAGTTTAACCCCTTCCCGCTGTTAAGATGTTACATGCTGCCCTAACTGCGCTGGGCTTTAGCACTGCTACAACGGCATGAAACGTCCTAGCCGTTTGTCTATACTGAAGCCATAGAAGCTTCCTAAATGGGTTAGCGAGCTGAAGTGCGTGCCTAGCATCATAGACACTCCCCCTTACCCGATCCCATCATTGAAATCACGCGATCGCATGAACGATCGCATGTTTTCAATTTTTACTTATTTGTTTATATTGGAACCTTGTTCCAATGTAGACAAATAAGTCCCGGCAGGGAAGGGTTAATGTTGTGACTGCAGTCTATGGTAACTTCGTGTATTTGATGCTTTTATTTATCTTTCATCAGATTTTGCTTTGAATAAAATACTCTACACCTGCTTGGGATTAAAAGGTCACTGCGTTTTTTTTACATCTTAATCGATGATTTAACAAACATGATATAATACTAAGAGCTTAGTCCTAGCCAAACAGTCTAGTTACACACAACCTTATCGTTTACTTTCAGTGTTAAAGGGACCAAAAAAAATGTTTTTTTTTAGGCCTCAGAAATAAAGCAATGTTTTGCAAAATATCTGCATACAAATTAAAAGCATTTAAACATTTTTCTAAAACAATTTGTTAGCAAAAATTGCAATGTTTTGAAATCCTGGGTACACCCCAATTGTGTTAAAGAGTCATGGTTGGTGGCTGCACATAGATGCCTTGGAACAAGGGAAAACAGCAAAAAGTACACCTTAATAATATACTGTATTCTTGAGTATGAATAGAGGCGTGTTACAGACTATTAACATTATATGGCATATTTATGTTTGTGCGAGCGGACATGATCCAATATAGCGGATCATGTCCGCTGCACATCGATAAATACTGACAGCATACGCTCTCGGCATTTATCATTGCACCAGCAGTTCTTGTGAACTGCTGCTGCAATGCCACCCCCTGCAGATCCACGGCCAAGCGGCCGCTAGCAGTGGGTGTCAATCAACCCGATCATATTCGATCGGGATGATTTCTGGCGATTTCTGTCCACGGCCTCAGAGCAGACGGACAGGTTATGGAGCTCGGTTGGAGCTTGATAAATATGCCCCCATACCTAAACTAAGGTAAAAATACAACTTGAAAAAAAGTCTTAACATAAAAGAGAAATAAATGGGTAGTGCTTAATTCAATGGGGTTGATTTATCATATGTCGAGCAGACATGATCGGCTATAGCGAATTATGTCTGCTTGACATCGCTAAATGCTGTTGAAATACTTGTGTAATGCCGGACAATCTGCAGCTAGCAGGGGCTGTCAATCATCCCGATCGTATTGAGCCGGGATCATTTCAATCCGCCACCTAAAAGGTGGTGGAGAGGTTAAAGTGAATGTAAACTCCGCTTCCTCTCTAAAGTTCGGCGTAACATTGAGGTTTAAAAAACATGACTTTCATTCATCAAATTATTTAAATATCCGTAAATACCGTTATTTTTAATCTTTTTAGCTTGCACCCGTCATTCTAATCCTCCACCCGGCATTTGCGATCACTCGTTGTCATTTACATGCACGATCGTCAGAACCAATAACGGCTTTAACCACAGGGGGACCCAACCCCTTTGGATGTCGTCACGCGTCCTTATTGCGCTTGCGTTAGACTCCTCTTCCAAGATGATTATCAAAAGCTCGTTCACATTTCGCGCATGCGCAATTGAAAACTTGACGGAGTTCATTCATTGTAGAAATAAAATACCGCTCTGTAAGTTTAATTTTCAAAGGGCTCCGTATTCTATTACAAAATCTGAATACTAGTTAGCAGTATTATGGGCTGGAGGATGAGATCCTTTGCTTCGCTTCACAATGATAGTATTCATTGAATGTACTGATTCAATGAATACTATGTTGATTGACATCGGAATCGGGGTTTGACGCATGCGCAGTGGTTAACTGAGACAAGAGTGCGCATTGCTGATACGTAAACAGCGGGTGGGACCGCTGTATACGTAATATTGCAGATAATAAGGAAGCTGAGAGTGGGAGGAGCAGGTATAGTCAAACAACGATATTTGGAATTGTAAATTAAAATTATATTACACATTTTATGAACAAATGATAGTGGCGGTATGGTTAATATACTGATTGTCTATATAATAATACTTTGAAAACAGTAAAAATTGACAATCACTTTAAGGAGCAGCTTCCGTTTTCAGGGAACCTTAAACAATCGGCCTCGGAATCAGCATAAATGGAGCCCAATATCCTTAAAATGTAACTTTTATTTACAACAGTTGAAACCAAAGTGTAAAGCAAAACAAGTGTAAAGCGATTTCTCCTGTTTTTAAACGTTATTTTAATTTGTGCTAACTGCACGTTATTGTAATGATAACAAGAATGGGCATACTAAGGGAATAGAAATAATATATTTAGAGACTAATTTGCAAATAAGATTATAATTTAGAGACTAATTTGTTTGTTAATTTATTTAAAAGGAAAGTAACATTGTAAATAAAAGTATTATTATATTAAATTAAGCACTACACTGTTTTTTCTTTTGTGTTAAGACTTTGGGGCCCATTTATCAAGCTCCGGATGGAGCTTGAGGGCCCGTGTTTTTGGCGAGCTTGCAGGCTCGCAATAAACACCAGTTATGAAGCAGCAGTCTAAAGACCATTGCTCCATAACCTGTCCGCCTGTTCTGAGCAGGAGGACAGACATTGCTGCAAGTCAACCCGATCGAGTACAATCGGTTTGATTGACACCCCCTGCTGGCGGCCGCAAATCTGCAGGGGGTTGGCGTAGCACCAGCAGCTCACAAGAGCTGCTGATGCAATGCTGAATACATAGAGCGTATTGCTCTCTGCATTCAGCGAGGTCTGTCAGACCTGATCCGCACTGTTGGATCAGGTCCGACAGACCTTTGTTAAATATGCTCCTATATTTCAAGTTGTATTTTCAATTTAGCTTATCTGAGTGCAGCAATGTCGGCAAAATCTCTTAGAGCCAGATTACGAGCACAGCAGTGATTATCGCTCACACTCGCGTGCTAACTCCACTAGAAGTAAGTTTTCTGCATGCGTTGGATACCATGTTTATTACAAGTTCAAAGTGAAAAGTTTTCACTCGTGCGTCACAAAAAGCCAAACTTACAATATTGCAATTGTGTTAACGTATTCCACCATAGACTTCCATGGAGTGTGAAAAGTGTAAAAAAACCTACTCATGTGCAAACCCAGTCGCATTTAACCAAGTGAGCTAAACCGACATGCAATATTAATATTTCACATTCAAATTACGCATTATGTTTCTCAATTTAGATCTCAACACAGTCGGATTAGCGTCATATGAAAATTTAAGGCGCGTTATTGAAATAGTCCATATAAAATAATTTTAAAAATGAATATAAATTATTACAAAAATAATAAAAAAATAATAAACAAACACATTATAAAAAGAAAATGCAGCAACACTTCTTTGAATTTCAAATGTATAGTAGATTTTCTTCTGACAATTTGTGTCCTTTCATTTCCCTGTCCTCTGTATCACATGACAGCTATCAGCCAATCACAAACTCATATACATACTGTATATACTGTGTGCATACATATAACGTATAATCTGGTAATGGTAGTAAATTGGAACTTTTTAAAATTGGAATCTCTAGCAAATTTGCTTCATTCTTTTGGTATCCTTTATTGAAGGACCAGCAACACACTTCTGGAAGCTAGCTGACCATTTTTGGGGCCGATTTATGAAAGTGCGAGCGGACATGATATTATGTAGCGTATCATGTCCGCCGCACATCGATAAATGCCGACAGCATATGCTGTTGGCATTTATCATTGCACAAGCAGTTTTTGTGAACTACTGGTGCAATGCCGCCCCCTGCAGATTTGCGGCCAATTGGCCGCTAGCAGGGGGTGTCAATCAGCCCAACCGTATAGGATCGGGCGGATTGATGTCCGCAGCCTCAGAGCAGATGGACAAGATATGGAGCAGCGGTCTTTAGACCGCTGCTTCATAACTGCTGTTTCCAGTGAGCCTGAAGGCTCGTGCGGAAACAGGGACATCAAGCTTCATTCGGAGCTTGATAATTCGGCATCATTGAGTGAGCAAATGAGAAGAGGCAAACGTGCAGCTACCAATCAGCAGCAAGCTCCCAGTAATTCATTGCTGCACCTGAACCTACCTAGGTATGCTTTACTACAAAGGCTACCAAGAGAATGAAGCAAATGGGTTTCATGTGCCTTTAATGTATCTTTAAAAATACAGGTCTGGCCTGTGAGAATAATTTACTTTGGGAAGTTTGTGACTACAATAAATGCTTAACAAGAACACCATGTGTATTCTCCTAATGAATCTGTCCTGTATTGTTTATGCATTAGAATTCGAGGCCTGGTTTTGAAATCCTATTAAACTTTCCATACAATGAAACAGGTGTTAAAAAAAAGTAGATTATAAATGGTACAGGAAAAATGCCAAAAACAGCAACTAACCCCGGAAGGATTGAATTAGAAGATATTGTTACCTTCTCCTATTTGACTATGGTGACATTAATGACGAGAGGGTAAACAAATGATAGAGATTGCATACATACTGCTAACGGACATACTCAAATAAATGACACATAAAATGTGCTTTGGATACTATTTATTTTGTTTTCCTGACCCGCTGTTGTTTAGCAAAATGCTTTACTGCTACACATAATAATGTCCTTGTGGTAACTTGTCCTAAAAGCTATCTCAGTAATCCCTTTAGAATGGATAAGGTGATATTTGTTTAGAGAATTGGATTTGATGATGGGCAGCCTATAATGCAGATATTGTTCCCATAAGGATAGAGTATAAATGCCAGAAGTTTATACCTATTTATTTAACCCCAAATATGCACCATATATGGATATCCTGTACAGGGATGAGCCAAGGTACTTGGCATGTAACCGCAGTAATATTTTGCTACTTATCTGGTGTATTATCTCTACCTATTCTCTCTTTCTATTTTTTTCTCACTCTCTTTCTTTCTCTCTAACTATCTATCTATCTATCTATCTATCTATCTATCTATCTATCTATCTATCTATCTATCTATCTATCTATCTATCTGTCTGTCTGTCTGTCTGTCTATCTATCTATCTATCTATCTATCTATCTGTCTGTCTGTCTGTCTGTCTACTATCTATCATCTATTTATCTATCTATCATCTATCTGTCTATCTATATATCTATCTATCATCTATCTGTCTATCTATATATCTATCATCTATCTGTCTACTATCTATCATCTATCTGTCTTTTTGTCTATTTGTCCATCTATCTCCTTTTCTTTAACTTTCATTGCTTCTTCATACAAATTCCACCCCACCCCCCATTTAAAAGCCAGTCATTACTCAAATACAAAGTCATACACTTGCAAACATACGAATGTATTTCCATTATGTATTTTTGTGTATAAAATTGTTCCATCTATCTATCTATCTATCTATCTTTCTATCTATCTTTCTATCTCTTTTTCTTTTAATTTAATTGCTTCTTCACCCAAATTCCACCCACTCCCCCTTTAAAAGCCAGTCATTATTCAAATACAAAGTCATACACTTGCAAACATACACATGTATTTCCTTTATGTATTTTTGTGTATAAAATTGTTCTATCTATCTATCATCTATCATCTATCTATCTCTATATCTATTCATCTATCTATCTCCTTTTTAATTTAATTGCTTCTTCACCCATATTCCACCCCCCATTTAAAAGCCAGTCATTAGTCATATACAAAGTCACAGTATTTTTGTGTATACAATTAATGTAACTTTAAATTCTGCCTTTGGGTAAAACTGATCTAAAGTTGGTGAAAAGCTATAAAAAGCTACTGCTCATAGAGAAATTAAAGGGATATTCTAAGGCAAAATGATATGTTTTTAATTTGTTAAGACATGACATTTTTTGCATTATTGAATCAAGGTTACTGATGATCTATGCCTTGCTAGCATGGTAAAAAATATCATAGAGACCCTCGCCTAGGCAGATGTCTTCATCTGAAGAGGTCTACTTAGCACGCAGAAAATGCATCATATTCCTTGTCTGTACAGCCTTGGTAATGGTATTTATACTTACTTTGTAATAAAGCACTGATCATTTTATTACTACTTCTCATGATGTCTACATCAACCACTGTATCTAAGGTATATGCGACTATTCTCCCTGATTGACCCACCAGCCATGTCCTGCTCAGTGCTGGAAATTTCTACTTGCCCACTACTGAAATAATAACAAACTGCAGCAGATAAGTAAGAAATATGGATTTTTCCTATCTTTGACATTGAGTAAACTGATAACTATAATTATAGATTATACAGATATCCATAGGTAGTGAAGGCTAATCTAAGAAATGAAAGCTGAAGAAAAAAAGAGTTAAAGGGACATGAAACCGTTTTTTTTCTTTTAATGATTCAGATAGAGAATACAATTTTAAACAGCATTCCAATTTACTTCTGCTATTTAATTTGCTTCGATCTTTAGATATCATTTGTTGAAAAAATAGCAATGCACATGGGTGAGGCAATGATACGAGGCATCTATGTGCAGCCACCAATCAGCAGCCACATAACCTATTTAGATATGCTTTTCAACAAAGGATATCAAGAGAATGAAACCAATTAGATCATCATAGTAAATTGGAAAGTTGTTTAAAATTGCTTGCTCTTTCTAAAAAGGGGTTTCACTGGTCTTTTTTAATTTAAATTTATATGCAGGGCTTTTATGATATACACAGTCTTTTTGTTTTTGAAACCTAGATGTTCCTGTGCTGGATTTTGTTTGTCTATATGCTTGTAGGGTGGGTCACAGTTCCTAGACAGAGTTGAGAGAGTTGTCTTTATCAGCCAGTGAGCAATCTGTCCCTAGGGATGAGTTATATACAAATATACACTCCATGTTAGTTTGTTCCACGTTAGTTTGAAAATCAGTTTTAACACAATGGGGCCGGTTTACTATTCAGTGTAGGCTGCAGTTTCCTTCAGGCTCGCTGGAAACAAGAGTTAAGAAGCAGTGGTCCTTAACTCGTCCTCCACCTCTGAGGCGGCGGACAGCAATCATTACGATTGGATATGATCGGGAGGATTGACACCCCCTGCTAGTGGCCGATTGGCCTCAAATACGCAGGGGGCAGCATTGCACAAGCATTTCTCTAGAAATGCTTGTGCAATGATAAATGCCAACAACGTATGCTGTCGGCATTTATCAATGTGGGGTGGGCATGATCTGCCCGCACATTCATAAATTGGCCCCCATGTTTGCTAATGTTTTATATGAATGAGCGATTTTTTTTGCGTTTTTATCTATTTATCTATCTAAAGTCAATTGATTTGTGGGCCCTCACAGGACTTAAGAGGACAATCTACTCCAGAATGTTATTGTTTAAAAAGATAGATAATCCCTTTATTACCCATTCCTTAGTTTTGCACAGCCAGCACTGTTATATTATACTTTTTAACTCTGTGATTACCTTGTATCTAAGCCTCTGCAAACTTCATCCTTATCTCAGTGCTATTTACAGATTTGCATTATAGCCCATCAGTGCTGACTCATTTGTAACTCTCCAGGAATGAGCACAATGTGATCTATATGACACAGATTAACTTGCATTGTCTTGCTGTGAAAAGCTAATAAAATGCACTTAGATAAAGGCGGCCTGCAGGGGGCCTAGAAACAGACAAAGATTTAGAGTTTTAAAGGTTATAAAGTATATTAATATAACAGGGTTGGTTGTGCAAAGCTGGGAAATGGGTAGTAAATGTGTTATCTATCTTTTTAACCCCTTAATGACAACTGACGTACCAGGTACGTCATGCATTAACAACCAGTTAATGACAATAGACGTACCTGGTACGTCAGTTGTCTAAGAGAGTGCTGGAAGCGATCGCAATCGCTTCCAGCAGCTCTCAGGGTATTGCAGTGATGCCTCCATATGGAGGCATCCTGCAATACCTTTTCAGAAGACTCTGATGCAGAGAGAGCCACTCTGTGGCCCTCTCTGCACCGGTAGCGATGGTGCCGGTTCGTTGGTGGGTGGGAGCATATCAGGGAGGCGGGTGGGCGGCCCATCGCTACCCGGCATCCGGTTCCTGTAAGTGCTATGTGCACGCCGGGTGCCGGGAGCGTGCGGGGGCGCGCGTGCGCGCGATTAGCTGGCCACTGACACCAATGAGAAAGGAAGAGGGGGGAAAAATGAATTAAAAATAAATAAATATATAAGGATCTGGGAGGGGGAGGGGGTTGGGGTATTGTGGGTGGCTGCTACACTACAGAAAACATTAAAAATTGCAAAAAATTGCAAAAAAAAACACTTGTTTTTGGGGCAAATTGGGTACTGGCAGACAGCTGCCAGTACCCAAGATGGCGGCAATTAGGTAGGGGAGAGGGTTAGAGAGCTGAGGGGGGATCATGGAGGTTGGGGCTAAGGCAGGGGTCCATCACAGCTAAAACATTTTATTTTTTTTTATTAAAAAAAAGAAAAACTCCTTTTATTTAGTACTGGCAGACTTTCTGCCAGTACTTAAGATGGCGGGGACAATTGTGGGGTGGGGGAGGGAAGAGAACTGTTTGGGAGGGATCAGGGGGTGGGATGTGTCAGGTGGGAGGCTGATCTCTACCCTAAAGCTAAAATTAACCCTGCAAGCTCCCTACAACCTACCTAATTAACCCCTTCACTGCTGGGCATAATTTACGTGTGGTGCGCAGCAGCATTTAGTGGCCTTCTAATTACCAAAAAGCAATGCCAAAGCCATATTAGTCTGCTATTTCTGAACAAAGGGGATCCCAAAGAAGCATTTACAACCATTTGTGCCTTAATTGCAGAAGCTGTTTGTAAATAATTTCAGTGGGAAACCTAAAGTTTGTGACAAAATTTGTGAAAAAGTGAACTTTTTTTTTTATTTGATGACATTTGGCGGTGAAATGGTGGCATGAAATATACCAAAATGGGCCTAGATCAATACTTTGGGTTGTCTTCTAAAAAAAAATATATACATGTCAAGGGATATTCAGGTATTCCTGACAGATATCAGGGTTCCAATGTAACTAGCGCTAATTTTGAAAAAAAGTTGTTTGGAAATAGCAAAGTGCTACTTGTATTTATGGCCCTATAACTTGCAAAAAAAGTAAAGATTGGGTATTTCTAAACTCAGGACAAAATTTAGAAACTATTTAGCATAGGTGTTTTTTGGTGATTGTAGATGTGTAACAGATTTTGGGGGTCAAAGTTAGAAAAAGTGTGTTTTTTTCAATTTTTTCCTCATATTTTATATTTTTTTTATAGGAAATTATAAGATATGATGAAAATAATGGTATCCTTAGAAAGTCCATTTAATGGCGAGAAAAACGGTATATAATATGTGTGGGTACAGTAAATGAGTAAGAGGGAAATTACAGCTAAACACAAACACCGCAGAAATGTAAAAATAGCCATTGTCATTAAGGGTAAGAAAATTGAAAAATGGTCCGGTCATTAAGGGGTTAAACAATAAACATTTTGGAGTAGACAGTCCCTTTACTCAAATGATTCTTTATTATTTATAAAAACAGAAAGAAGTAGGGAGCGCTTAAATAAAGCTGAAGTGTATTATAAATGGATAAGAGACCAACACAATATATATAAATAAATATTCACTATTCATACAAACAACTGCAGAAGATTAACCGCAAGAGTAGAATTGACAGTGAATACATATAAAGCTAAAAAATATCTTGTGCAAATAATATCAAAAATACAATACTATAAAAGAAGGTGCCGGTTACATAGAGAGCAATTTTATTTAATAATTGCAGTAAAAAATTAATTAAAACATATATAGCACATATAGCACACTAATGGGTCGACCTAGTACAATATACAATAAATCTCAACATAATGTAAAACAGATATAAAAAGGCTCTTTGCTTCCCTGGTGAAGCAAACTTGTTTTATAGATATATCGGAAATTTGGCATTTAAACTCACATTAGTGGAACAATAATACTGCCAAAGGCGGATCTAAGGGTTTTTAGATTTATTGTGTACGACCTGACCCATTAGAATTAATATTTGTAGCCACTGAGTTTTGCCCATTCCATAGAGGTATTATATTTAGGTCATATACCAACCCCGACATACAAACAATCAGGACACTCCGCCCGACATTAGGGCTACTGAATACATATGTTCTGTGGGAACTCCATCTTGGTAGTATGACCGGAGTACTGTGTGTCCGATGCCTGTATAACAGTTTGAACTGTGAGTACAGATATCGTTTTTTATAATGTTGCTTGATATTACACTAAAAGGAACTCCCCTCTCCGTATGAGGATCCTCACGCTGTCAAGGTCTTACGCTGTTAAAGAAACGGTCAAAGGACAGCAACTCGGCCATTTTCTGGGCTTCAATTAGGATTTATATTTGAACTTTTCCTACACAGATCTTGTAGATTTCATTGCCGAACTACGAACAGAGATATTTATTCTAGTTACCCAATTTATCATATATTTCTAATTTGACTTACATGTTTGTCACAATTTGCATCTTTTTATCAATTTTGTATCAATTTTATATCTGTTTTACAT
The DNA here is from genome assembly GCF_027579735.1 of Bombina bombina. Classification (NCBI taxonomy): domain Eukaryota; kingdom Metazoa; phylum Chordata; class Amphibia; order Anura; family Bombinatoridae; genus Bombina; species Bombina bombina. The sequence continues at coordinate 868,464,508 of NC_069504.1, forward strand.
TATGTTGAGATTTATTGTATATTGTACTAAGTCGACCTATTAGTGTGCTATATGTGCTATATATGTTTTAATACATTTTTTACTGCAATTATTAAATAACATTGCTCTTTATGTAACCGGCACCTTCTTTTATGGTATTGTATTTTTTATATTATTTGCACAAGATATTTTTTAGGTTTATATGTATTCACTGTCAATTCTACTCTTGCAGTTAATCTTCTGCAGTTGTTTGTATGAATAGTGAATATTTATTTATATATATTGTGTTGGTCTCTTATCCGTTTATGATACACTTCAGCTTTATTTAAGCGCTCCCTAGTACTTTCTGTTTTTACTAGTTTCTCTTTCATAGGGCTTGCGGAGAGATCCCTATTTTCTAGTTGGAGTTTGTTGCATTATTTTTTTGGCGCTGGTCACTCCCCTTTTCTTTATTATTTATAAATCCATCAAACAAAATTCTATAGCATAGACGTAGCCATTAGTGTATCTCCTAATGGCAACATCTATGCTATAGAACTTTGTTTGTTCTTTGAAAGATGGATTTGTAATAAAGAATCATTTGGTTAAACCCACTGAGTGCCTTCCAATCAATTGACCTTTTATACATAATTCTGGGGATGCACCCAGGCAATCAATCAGTGAAGATGGAAGTGAATGCACGGCAATAAAAGAAGTCTAACTATCATCTATCTATCTATCTATCTATCTATTTATATTTCTATCTATCTATCTATGTTTACTCTTCAACTCTTGATACAAAGAGAATAAAGCACATTTGATAATGTAAATTGTTGGGGGTTTTTGCCAACACTGCATGCTCTATCTAAACGATAAATATTTAATGTTGGCTTTACTGCCCCTTTAACCCTTAAAATAGGTTTAATAAACAACTGTTTTAAAAAATATTATGCATATATAGCTACATAATATATTATACAGTATATATACAATTACATAATATGAGGCCTTCTGTTTTTTCCAAGCCAATTGTATACACTTTTCAACATGAATTCTATAATTAAGATAATAGGTTATATGGCCATTGTAAGTTTTTATAGTGTTTAGCCCTAATGTATATTTATGGCACTCTGTTTAAAGTATAAATAGAATATTTTATAAGTGCTTAGAACAATAAAAATGTAGAGGGAAGTCATTTTCATCCTTGAGTTATAAGAATATATTTCACATAAACGTAAATCTTTTATTACATCAGTAAATTTAAATTGGAAGATGTAATGCATAACATTACATAGAATATCGGTGTTTAGTATAGCTAATAGCATCAAATCATGCTCCCAATATATATGGTTTACAGTAGAACATTTTCTTTGTAGGTGAGGCCTTCAGACATCTGAAAATACAGGAAAACCTGTGATTAGGCAATAGTGGTAGTAGGTGTGTCACACAATTGCCCCTCCCCAAAGCTTTACCTTAGGCTCCACACACTTTTTATTCTCTTGACTGCCAGTAAAACACACACGGCAGTGATTTGACCCCTCCCTTAACTTTGGCTGCCAGTAACACACACAGAGTAGTGTTTTTTTAATACCAGCCATGGTTTGCCAGCAAAAACAAAACAGAGCAGATATTTTTTTACCCCAGTGATTACCCATAACTAACACAGCTTTAGAGTTTGTGAGGCCTTGGGCAAACTTAAAATATAAGGCCCCATATATTTAATTGTCATTAGCTATTAATATGTTTTGCACTGTGTACCTTGTTGTCTATAATATTTTTCCAGATTTTTAAATTTATTTAAATAATTTATGTTTTGGCAATCCATTGCACCTAATTTCTCAATAATAATGGAGAGATAAAGAAAGAGGGAAGAGTAGAGAGAGCAAAGAGAGATTGTGAAGAGAGAGAAAGGAGAGGGGAGAGGGAGAAGGTAAAAGAGAGACAGTAGAGACATAGGAGGTAGAGGGGAAGAAAGAGAGAAACAGAGAGAAAAGGGAATGTAAGAGAGAAGGGAAAATGGTAGAAAGAGGTAGTGCAAAGGAAGAAAATGAAGGAGAGATCAAAGAGGAAAAAGTTGGAGAGTGGAGACAGAATATAGAAAATGGCTAGAGAAGGGAAAGAAGAGGGGACAGAGAAAGGAGATAGAGGGAGAGTGGGAGAGACAAAGAGGAGAGATAGCGGAAAAAGACCAGGGGAGACAAGATGGAGAGGAAAGTTGAGTGGAGAAAGCAGGGAGAAAGAGAGAAAGAGAGGAGGGAGAGAGAGGGAGGAAGGTAAGAACGGAAAGCGAAGAGAGAGGAAGGAAAAGAGATGGAGAAGGTAGTGAAAAGGAAGAGAAAGGGGGAGAGGCAGAATGAAGAGAAGAGGATGGGATAGAGAAGGAAGAAAGATGGAAAAGAGAGTAGAAAGTGAAGAATGAAGGGAGTGAAGAGTAAGAGACAGGGAGAGAATGAAAAGAAAGAGGAAGGGAGAGAGTTGGGAGAGAGAAAGAGGGGGGCAGAGATGAGAGTAAAGAGAAAGGAGACAAAAGGAAGAGAGAAGAGTGGGGGGGAGTGAGAATAAGCAATGTTACTAGCAGCTATCACATCTGGTTCCATATGGTTCTGCTGTGAGCTGCAGGGAGGGAACTAAGGAGGAGTGCGGCTATGTGCAGACCCTCATCCTCTTATATGTTCATTGCTGCCTGTATCCTTGTGCCTCCTGATTATGCTGAAGCTGGCATAAGGTAGAGGAAAAGGAGGAACAGCCAGAGAAGTTGTGGTTGTGCCTAAGAGGCTGTGAGGGTTAGAATAGCTAACTGTACCAGGAATAAAAGTTTGTGGACAAGGCAGGTATACTATCAAACCCTAACTGTCACCAGAACAAAAAAAAGCAAAATAAATATCTGATTTTGTTTAAGCCCCTGTGTGAGGCTCCATCATGAGAGAGGCCTTAGGTGGTCACCTATATGGCCTAACACTAGGGCTGCTTATGTAGTAGCATATAATAAAGTGATTTTTTTTTAACTTATTGCCTACATGTTTAAATGCATAGAGGAATAAGAGGTCTTTAACCCCTTGAGTGCTAACGACGGCTCTGAGCCGTCACAGAGTTTCCCACTCTGGTGCTAACGACAGCTCAGAGCCGTCACTAGCACTCTCCCACATTGAGGGAGATCTGGGGGCTTCCACCCGCTCCTACCCCGGCGATCGGGCCTGCATAGTGACAGGCATCGCCGGGGCTTCACGTTATGCGCGGTGACGTCACGTGCAATGACGTGATGACATTACCGCGCAACTTTATTAATATTTAACAATGTTAAGTATAGGGGCAGGGGTATGCTGCTTAGAAGCCTGTATCTCAGGCATCTAAGCAGCTACAGACCTCCAAGATCCACCGTTGGAAAGGTAATCGCCTAACCTTTCCAACAGTGTAAGTCTTGGGGATCTGGGGTTGGGAAAAAAAAGTTACAATATTTTTTTCGAAAAATTAAAAAAAAAATTAAAAAAGCTTAGCACCCAGGCGGGAAAGTCCTTAGCACTCAAAGTGCTGCCACTTTGGTGACTTTAAAAAACTGGACATTTAATTGTCCAGTATTTTTGTAGAATTTTTATTGGACAGCACCCTATAGTTTTCACCAGTGTTGCAGCAGTGATTCTCAACTGGTGTGTCTGGACACAAATAAAACTAAATTACTTGTGGTAACTCTCTTTGATATGTTAGTCACACATATTGTCACACATATTGTTAATACAGGTTACCAGTCAGGGGAAAACGTTACTAATCAATGAAACTGTGTTAGTTCTTACCAGGACTAGCAGACTATTCGGAATTTCTAGGTCCTTCAGTTAAAGGGACAGTAAGCCCATTGGGATTTTGAAATACAATATTTAATTAAAGGTCAAAATTAAAATAATCATGGTTGCATTTCCACTTTAAATACAAGCATTTTAAAGATATACTTCCATTAGCAAAATGCTTCTAATAATTTATTATTTTTCAGCAGTATACGCACATATGCTGTAGGTGCCCAGTGCACCAGCATTCACGCATTCTCAGAGAGCCAGCAGGGGCTTGTTTGAGACATATTAAAGGGACACTCAAGTCAAAATTAAACTTCATGAATCAGATAGAGCATGCAATTTTAAACAACTTTCCAATTTCCTTCCATTAACAAAATGTGCACAGTCTTTTTATATTTACACTTTTTGAGTCACCAACTCCTACTGAGCATGTGCAAGAATTCACAGCATATACGTATATGCATTTGTGATTGGCTGATGGCTGTCACATGATACAGGGGGAGTGGAAATAGACATAACTGCAATTTATTTAACAAAAATCTACTACTCATTTGAAGTTCAGACTAAGGCCTCTATTTATGAAAGGTCTTGCGGACCTGATCCGACAGTGTGGATCAGATCCGCAAGACCTCGCTGAATGCGGAGAGCAATACGCTCTCCGTATTCAGCATTGCACCAGCAGCTCACAAGAGCTTCTGGTGCAATGCCACCCCCTGCCGCCAGCAGGGAGGTGTCAATCAACCCGTTCGTATTCGATCGGGTTGAATTGCTGCGATTCCTGTCCGTCTGCTCAGAGCAGGCGGACAGGGTTATGGAGCAGCGGTCTTTAGACTGCTGCTTCATAACTGCTGTTTCTGGCGAGTCTGAAGACTCGCCAGAAACACGGGCCATCAAGCTCCATTTGGAGCTTGATAGATAGGCCCCTAAGTGCTATTCCATTGTCTTATTATCATGCATTTGTTGATTATGCAAATCTACAGTGTTGACTGGTCCTTTAAGTCTTCACTGATGCAATACATACCACCAACAACTCTATGAAAAGCTATTGTGTATGAATCCTAATGCTCTAGTCCAGTGGTTTCCAAAGTGGAAAGTACCAACCCCCTGGGGGGCAGTGGGGTTACTGAGGGGGCACCTTTAGGCATAAGAGGTATATGGGGGCAATGGAATTACCATAGTGGGCGCTAGTAGGAAAGGAGTGGGAGAGGATGAAAGTGGGCCCCTCAAAGTATAATAATTATTTGTTGTGCTTTGAATTTGAAATGTTACTGCTCTTTGCTTTCAAGACTTTTTCTTCTATGATAGTTCCGGTTTATCAACAACTCTCTCTCGCTGCAATAAACTGCAGCCATTTTTACTGAAGACGTGCATTCTTTATATAATAATTATATAATCGCACACTGTAACCTCAGTCCGGTGCTGGCTCTCAGGACTCACTGTGAACGGTAAGCCTTTCTTTGTCCCCGTATCCACCGGCTGTTCCGATGACCACTGGATTCAGACTGCATTCTCTTGCTTTCTCTTTGCTCCCTGAACAAGTTTCATCTGTTCACGGACAGACTTTTTTAACAGGAAATGAGCATGCTTTAAAATATTTTCCAATTCACTTCCATTATCAAATTTTGCACAGTCTTTTTATATACACACTTTCTGGGGAACAAGCTCCTACCGAGCATGTGCACTAGCTCACAGGGTATACGTATACTAGTTTGTGATTGGCTGATGTCTGTCACATGATACAGGAGGCCGGAAAATGGGTGAAAAAATAAAATTTGTAAGAAAATAATGTACTGTGTATTGGAAATTCAAAATAGGTGTTAAATCATTGTCTTTTTATTATGCACTTGTTAATTATGCAATTCTACTGCATTTGAGTGGTCTTTTAACATTAACTGCACAGTTTAGAATTGCTGTGTAGTAGCTGGAAACACAGCAAAGTCATGTTGTGTTTTTCTAAGTATCTTTTCACACAGTCAACCATGGATGCTTTTCAAGTCTTTTGGCATCAGAAATAACCTGGTGGTGCACTATATAACACTTTGGAAAGTAAAATACTTTCTATTTATTGGTGCAATAGTACAAATATACTTCAACACCAGATATCCGACTGTGGCGATTTAAGACTTTTGTGACATGAAACCAGAGATTGGGAAACTATCACTTCATCAAGTCCCATCCATCGGATTAACAGTGTTTGAACAGGGAAGTAATTACTAAATGTGGTTTATAAGACTCTCAGTAACTATCAACTTTAAAATGCTGTTATGAGAATTTCAAGATAATAGAGTTTTAATTAAACTTAAACATTAATTTTAAAATTTGAATATGCTTAATTGTTCTTCCTTTAAATTGTAATGTGCCATTATCTTTATTAGGAGTTGTGCACTGCTGGTCTGTATTTTATTTCTACAGGGGGGCACTAATAGTGAGTTTATAGCACCAAAACTGCAGTGACCTGAAAAAGATTAGGTACCAGTTCTCTAGTTATAATTGACATATGTGCATATGCCACTGAAATCGTAATAACTTTTACTAGAAGTGATAAGATAAGGAGGGTTGATCTCCCTGCAAGTTCAGCCCATTTTAATGGGCTGTGAATTTGAAGAGAAAAACTTTGTATTTCAAATAAATCAAAAGGAACAATTTCTCACACGTTTTATATTCTGAAACTGATATAACAAGTCATTGGAAACACATTAAGTAGAAACTAATTTTACAGTATACTGTCTGGCTTTTTAACTACAGCAACAAGTCCTAGTTGGCTTTTTTTAAATAAGTGGTGGGTGGAGTTTGACTATTGAAAATCATTTGCAGCAAACAAGGGGATTATGCTATCAAAACATTTTCAAAGTCAAGCACTATATTAATGTATAGCAAGAGAAATCTTGTAATTACAAGGTGTTTCCTGCACAAGACAAACAGGATTACATTAGAGACCATCCTGGATTTCATTTCATGATCATCAAACTAATTATTTGCACATCATCAGACATCATCAGGCTTGTAAAATCATCAGCTAAGGTAAAACATTCTGGGTGATGACTTCAGAATCATTAGCAGATTACCTTACTGATTACTTCACAAGCATGAACAGCCAGTGAATGGGAGTCATCTCATTTAAATATTTTGGCCTGTGGGCATATTTCAGGATGGCTTCTGATGACTAGTCATTGATGACTTCAAAATGACTCCAGGAACATCATCCTTTTCGACTAGGGTAAACACGGTATTAGGTCCAGTGACAGCACTTTTGTGAGGTATTCTCTTTTTCACACCCTAAAGAAGATTTTGGATGCCTCAAGTTTGCAAAAGCTGTTGATAAGTTGTTTTGATTTTTTGCTGGAGAGTTACTATCTCTTACAGTTGCTTAGGGCTCGATTCACTAAAGTTCTCTGGTCTGCTAAGCTTAAAGGGACATTATACATTAGATTTTTCTTTGCATAAATGTTTTGTAGGTGCTCCTTTTATATAGCCCATCTGGTGTATTTTTATAAAAATGTATAGTTTTGCTTATTTTTAAATAACATTGTGATGATTTCCAGACTCCTAATCAAGCCCCAAAGTTGCAGATGTATACTGATGTATACTGACTTCAGACTGCTTCTGTTTGTATAATAGGTATTTTCCTATGCAGGGAAGAGCGGAGGGGGGGGGGGTAGTTCTGCTATCAGTCCCTTTCAGTGGGTGTCCCAGGCTTATCTAAATTGGGAGTTTCTAAGTAAGTTTTTAAAAGGTTTCCCACTGGATTTTTATATCAGTATCTGTGCATATTATTCTTTATTGTAGTGTCCATTACATGTAGTTAAATAAAAATCGGTGTATACTGCCTCTTTAAGCAGTCTAGTCAGCAAAACACGCTCCTTAATGAATTTAAGCTTGAGAACCGTTTATCTCAATATTTAGGGTTCTAGGTGTGATGGAGAGACACCTACAGTATAATACAATGCTAAAAAACATGTTTTGCATGAATTCACTCAATGCCTGTGAGTTTTTTTATAATGGGGCTCTTAGCAGGAACACACACAACAAACACAAGAGGTGTTTAATGTACTTTTAATAACTTCATGTGTTCATGTTTCTCTATTTGCACAGAATAAAAGATAAAACCATGGACAGGCTCCCAGATCACTTGAGAATGAAAATAAAAATCTTACTAGATAATAAACCTATAAAGAGTCAGTAAAATCATTTGTTTTATTGCAGGTTATAATAACGTTCAGCTTGTAACTGGTCGCAAAGTTTTATAGAGATCATTTAAGCACTTGAAAGTAGAAGTATCGCTGAGGTCAGTAAATTCTTACTTTCAAGGTTGTATGTCTGAACATAGGCACCTGGAAGTGTTACAATGAACAGCAGACATGGGTAAAAATAATGTACAATTGTATTGCTTATGCTTTACTATAAATATATATACACTGTATATATATATATATATATATATATATATATTTATATATATTGCTGATTGGTAGATTCACACTGTACAAATGTATAGTTAGGTATAAAAACTATACAATTATGCTGAAAATAACGTGTAATAATGAATACATAGTTCAATACATTTAGGGCTAGATTACTAGTGAGGTGCAAACGTTTTTGCGCAAGCGATATCGTCTTTTTTTACAAGCTGTTTTAATTGCGCTGATATTACAAGTTGAGTGAAATCGCAGTTGCGATAATGCAAAGCGCCATTTACGCTTAAATCCTTACTGTGATCTCAGAACTGTGGTTAACTATTTTCCGAAACTAAAAAGTGTCACAAAACACATCAAAATTACATTACTAAGTATACTTACACTGATAGGGACATATTTATCAAGCTCTTAATGGAGCTTGATGCCCCGTGTTTCCGCGCGAGTCTTCAGGCTTGCCGGAAACAGAAGTTATGAAGCAACGGTCTAAAGACCGCTGCTCCATAACCTGTCCGCCTGCTCTGAGGCGGCGGACAGAAATCAACCCGATCGAATACGATTGGGTTGATTGACACCCCCTGCTAGCGGTCGATTGGCCACGAATCTGCAGTTCACAAGAACTGCTGGTGCAATGATAAATTTATCATTGCATTTATTAATGTGCAGCGGACATGATCCGCTATATCGGATCATGTCTGCTCGCACCATAATAAATAGGCCCCATAAAAACACCATCTAATAAAAACTATTCAAAAAAAAATATTGCACAAAATAATTATAAGGGCTCAAAGATATGAGCTCTCGGGTGTTAGAGAAAAGCTGCCAAAGTACTTTAACATAGAGATACATACAGATACATTGCTAAAGATGTATTTGTATGTATATAGATATGTTTAACTATGTATTTAGTGTAAATATTTCACAATCCAATGTTTTGCGCATAGCAGAATATGTTCTATGTATTTTTAAATAGATGTTCCTATATATTTCTGTATATATCTATACCTATATACAGTATATATTGTGGGAGCTGTGCCGCATCTACGGAGATGGAAATCCATTCATATCGCACATATCTTTATACAAAAGGTATAGTAATGATTTAATCGTCATATGGGAAGGAGACACGACAGAATTAGATCAGTTTCTTAATTATATCAAAACCACAGACACTGTGATTACATTCACATATCAGTCCCATAATTTGAGCCTTGATTATTTGGACCTTACACTTGTGTTTAATATTGATGAATCTAAAGTTGAAACTAAGATATACATAAAAACAATCACTAAAAACTCCTTATTACATTCAAAAAGCAATCACCCGCTACAAACTTTTAAGGCAATAGCCAAGGGTCAACATCTGAGAATTAAAAGAAACTGCACTGCCCCTATAGTATACACAAAAGAGGCCAATTAGATAGAGAGAGGGGATATAGCAATAACATAATGAAGGATGCACGCCTCTCAGTGGCTCAGATTGACAGGGAAGATTTGCTAATAGATAAGAGGGTCACCAGACTAAGGAAATGCAGTTTGTTACCCAGTATTCAAATCAGTATAAAGAGGTGTGTGACATCATCAAAAAGTATCTTCCTATGCTGTCTGCGGAAGATTGTTTTGGTCTAAACCCCAGAAACATGTACACTTTTCTTATAGGAGAGGGAGAACGCTGGGTAATATTGTATCACCATCTGTCCCTATTTCTCATCATGGTTACCAGTCAAGGGGTTACATAAATGTGGCTTTTCTGATTGATGTAAACATGCTGTAGTGGGTAGTTATTTTACTTCTGCCACTACAGGGCAAAAATTTATTATTGACAGCTGTGTAAGCTGTAGAACCAAAGGGGCAGCATATTTAATTGAGTGTCAACAATGTCATTTACAATGCATTGGTAAAACCTTACGAGAAGTAAGATCTCGCATTAGGGAACACCTTTCAAGCATTACTGTAGATACTGAATGGAGTAAGAAAAGAGAAGAGAAACAATTACCCATAGCTAAACACTTTATTGACAAATATACACGTAACACTGACTCCTTCAGGTTGACAGTTATAGAAAAAGTCTCCCTCTCTGTCAGAAGTGGAGACCTTAATAAAATCTTAAGTAAACGAGAAGTTTATTGGATATATTGTTTGAAAACTAGAATACTGGAAGGTTTTAATTCTAGATTTGATTTAATCAATTATTGGCAAAAGGTTTAGCAAAAGATTAAAACTAGAATTTAGTTTTCTATGTTTCATCTCATTTTTCGAATTGTATATAAATAGATGGAGATTTATGCATATACTAGTTCCTATCCATATAGGTTCACATACCCTATGACATGGTTTCTATCTCCGTTCATGTCATTTAGTTTTGTCCTAATAATGGACTCCGCTGTGTCATCATGACAAATTACTGAAAACACACACAAAAAAAATGTTTTTGTGGGATGTAAGGTTTTTGTCCATTACTAAATAGTAGTGAACACACTATACAAACCATTGCCAGCAGCAAATAAGGATATTGGAGCTGAGATATGCTAACATATAAAGGCCGCCCATATTAATTATAACACATCTTAAATGGTAAAAGAAAAAAGTGGAATAAACACACTTTGCAGGTATAAGTCCACAATATTAGGGGTCATATACTCCACTGTTACTATAATGACAGTTACTATAGAATAAAGTCACACACATTTGAGTGGATTTTATACACATATTGAGAGCTGTTAAATGTTAGACATACAATATAGGCATACAAACCTTAGGTTTAATAGCGCTTATGTTAGTTGGCAGCTACTACACAAAGGGTTAAATTACAGGTGCGTGTTAAAGACATGTTTTTAATCGATCAATTAAGCTATTAGAGTGATTTTGTATTTAAGGGTTGTAAGGATAAAGCATCCACAGGTCTATGAGTAAGGCTCTAAAGAGCTAAAACGCGTTAGACTGGGATGACTTTGTCTAACACTGCACCTTATTTGGCTTGTATGCCGTCGTTTTTAAGTTTTGAATAAACGTACACATTTTTTACTGGATACTTCGTCTGGATGTCTTTTCCATTTTTTGCCTATATATATATATGTATATATATATATATATATATATATACTTATAAATATATATTTGTTTAGAAAAATCATCAGATATATGAAGAAATATGTAATTATGAATAAATAGAACATATTCCGTTACGTTAAGAACAGAAATGAAATATTCATATTTTCATGTCGGGTTAGCGCAATTGTGAAAATCCTATAGTGTTTGCGAGAGAGAGTGGGTGTTTTTTTTCTCCATTGACTTCTATGGGGGAATGCGAAAACGCGATCACAATTTTAAAATTTCAACTATAAGCACGATTTGGGTTACCTCTGGAGAAAAACAGTTTTCTTTCAACTTGTAATACCAGAGCAACCCGGCTAGCGCAAAAATGAAAATCCTAGCAGAGGATTGGCTATAGCAAAAATGCAAAATACCTCTCCACTTGTAATTTAGCCCTAACTGTATATCAAACGCACGTTTTAATGTAAAAATAATATTTGCATAGAAAATACTTACAAGTCCACTACAAACTCCTATCCAAGAAACCATACGGGGGAAGAGACTACAAATCCCACACTGCATCGGGGTGCAGACTATAATAAAGAAACATTGCTCATTATTACAGTAAGCAGTAGAGAACAGCGACACTCCAGAGCTCAGTTTTTAAAAATCTCAAACTAACTTGTGATCATGGGGAACCTATGACTATGCATCTGTAACTGTCACAAAATACATAAGACTGTTTTATATATATATATATATATATATATATATATATATATATATATATATATATATAACTTCCATGTGTTTAAATTGAACTATAATTAGGGTGACCATATTGCCACTTTAAAAAGGGACACATGAAAAATACATATGTCAGGGTTTCTATACAAAGCATTTCTTTAAACAGCTCTGAAAACAGCCCTGACATATGCATTGCTCATATGTGTCCCTTTTTAAAGTGGCAATATGGTCACCCTAACTATAATCCCTGAAATGTGGCTGATCTCTTGTGTTTTCTGCATAACCAAAAAGCTCTCTTTTGCATGTTTTAAACTTTTTTTTTTATAATTTAAACAAATCATTCTGTATAATAAGTATCAATGCACACAGAAGAATGTTAAATAAAGATGATAGACAAAAAGAAAAGAATAAAGGAAATATGCATGTATTGAGCACTGGTTTAAAAAAACAAACATATTTAAATTATTGCAAAATATCATTATCTCTATCATTTTGTACTTTGGAGTTTTCCTGGCATGTAGTATGTCTCCCTATTAACCATCTGAATGTAATTTTACAGCCTGAGGGTGGGGAGAGCTGCTAAAATATTCTCTTTATCTCTCTTGGGTGTGAAGTTCAATAACAGGTGGATTGTCTTGTTTTGATGCAATTTGTAATGTTTGTGACAAAGACTTGGGGGGGGGGTGCAAGAGACAAGAATAAACAGAATGTGATATTATAAAAGGTGAAATAATTAGGAAAGAGAGAGGAAAAGAAACATTACGTGGAAGACTGGAGAATGAATAAAAGAGGGAAATGGAGTAAATTTTATGAGAAGAGAAATAAACAGGAAGAAAAAGACACAAGAAATACAAAAGGGGAATTTAAATAATGAAAGATAAAAGCAAGTGAATAAAGAATGGAAGAAAAGGGAGGCTGGTAAAAAGTTATTGGCATTGGCAACTAGGGTTGAATTGACTAGATATTGGTTTAGTTCAGGACTATGTTTATAAGAATGGGGAAGTTACTTCTGTGAAAGAGCCAAATATTTTAACTAGAATAACTAATAATGAAGAGCCTTCTTCAATAGGACAATTAGTGTTTTCATATTATTATGTGATTCTAAGGAGCATTTGTTTACTATATGAGGCGGTCATGTAATAGCATAATCTTTTTTTTTATGCCAGGGACCAGAAACATTGAGATCTAAGGCTTGGTGTTCTGTGGAGGAGGGGTTAAGCAGTCATGAGGCGGAGTTGAGTGTTCCAGGGCAGTGTGATTTGAGTGGCTAAGATGGCGTAGCCAATGGGGTAATTGGGCATTTATGGTTGGTTTTTAGGTAGTCCTGGTTTCACTATGTTAAAAAAAATATTTTAATGTCCCTTTAACTATAGGATTAGAAAATTGCTTGAGCAGTGTACTGGAAGGGTATATTATTTCAAGTCCTGTAAACAGAAATAATGGATATGTTACTATATGTTGTACAGATTTTGTAAATGGATTGTCATTTTCTTATGCATATGCATAAGGGTAGCTAAACTGTCATGCACAGTGAACTGCATTTGCATGTCTTTAACCAATATCCCTAGCAGCAATGAAAGCACTGTATGCTGAGAAAGGTTTGTGAAAACAGGGCTTTAACTTTAATGCAATAATAAAATGTCCTAAATAAAGGGACAGTCTGGTCAAAATTAAACTTTCATGATTCAGATAGGGCATGCTATTTTCCAATTTACTTTTATCATCAAATTTGCTTTGTACTCTTGGTATTCTTTTTTTTTTTTTTAATATTTTTTATTGAGGTTTTGCATGTCAAACATATAACATAATACGCCTCTTGTGGAAAAAAAAGTAAAAGATACAAACAAAATTGAACAAAACAATTTGACAGTTATAAAAAGCATTAATGGTAGGCTAATGAAACCTCGATTTTTCAATAAAATAGCATACATGACTGACCAGGTGAAAACACAGTTTTAGGCCCAATGGACCAAAAGAAATAGCTAATGGTCAGGTAAACAGCTCTTTAGGAGCTTCCAGAAGCGAAGGAATATGTATATAGTAAGGGGGGGGGGGATATTCAGCGGGTAAGCACCGCTCTAAATATGAGGGTGGTGGAGGGCGGAGCCATAAGATATATTGAAACTAACCTACTTCCCAGGCTGCCACCATTATAGCTGTATTTTATGAGTATCCTTGAATAGAGACCTAATAAAGGTCTCTAGGCTTTTGTGTGTATAATGAATAAGATTAACTTCTAATACAGTTATGCTCAAGGAGGGATATCAGTATATATATAATATGAAATATAAGGTATAGGAGCCTTCTGGATGGGCTCCTCTCCTAGGGAAATGCCAGCTATAGGCGATGTGGGAAAATGAAGTAGGGATATGACCCGCAGGCAGAGAGTACCGGCGGGAAAGGGAGGAGAGGGGCCCAACAGGAAAAGATGATTTGCTCTAGTAATGAAATCAACATAGGGAGCACCGTTAACTATAATGAGGCTGACAATGTCACCTTTACATTTTACCACGGCATGTACAAGATGGGGGTCATATATAGGAATATCGCAACAATTGGAAAATAGTACAGACTATCTGTATAAGATCTTGTATGGCATAATATCTACTGGTCTAAGCATTATGTATCTACTATACCCACAGAGTTAACCTTTATGAACAGTGCAGTGCTTAGGCCTTTAAATAATGTTGTTTTAAGTAGCTAAGGGTATAGGCATCCTTTAAAATACTAATGTCATTGAAATATAAAGCAATGTAGAAAGCCAATATTACAATATCTCCAGGTAAAGCACATGTACTAAAAGGGGGATAAGTTAGTGGGGACAAAACAACTATGTACATAGATATACACAAATGGGACTTAGTATCAGTTGTAATTCAAGAAATTAATATGGTTCTGGTCAGTACTTATATATGTAAAAGGTGATTGATAATACTCACTACCTAACTGTGAGGAGTAACACAAGGTAATAGCTTAATCAGGTTAGACAAGGGAGTGCACCCCATTATACTAGTGGAAGATGATTTTAGTAAAGCAGGTATATGTTGTTTGAAAACCCCTATAAAAGGTAAATATATAGGTATCACATACAGTATGACATTGACTAGCTAATGTAATATACACCAAACATAAATGTATGTAGCGTGACCTACCCAATTGATTATACAAATGAAAAAAGGAAAGAAGGGAATAGGTCACTTACTTCAAGTACTAAATTAGTGAGATCTAAACAGTTTAGCTTGGAATAAAGAAGAGCAATAATATACCTATTCAGTAATATAAGTAACTACTACCCAATTATGAAATAACATCAGAACCAGAATATCAGTATATAATGATATCATATTACTATTAGTGTTAGTGTCTCAATGCTTCCTCCATACTATAAGATTATATGTGCAGCTGCAGACTGATATATAAAATACACAATCTCAATACCGTGCTTTGTGGGCTAGAATGATACTGGCAATGGGGCCATGATCGTTAGGAAAATACCAGCCACTGTGTTACAGATAACTGCAGTACAAGGTGACTGTGGAAATATATTGCGTAATAAATTTTAGCCGATTCCCAATCTTGCGTTAGGCATATGATCAATCAGTTGTAGTAAGGATGAAGCCGAATCAACCTGACAAACAGATTTGGGAAGGGAAAAGGTGTGGAAGGTAGGCAGGAGAACTGTGATATTATATGTTAAGATAAAATATCGGCGTTAAATAGTAACTATTCGTTATAGGTTATAAACATTACACATCATAATATCCTAAGGAGCAGCTAGCTTAATAGCATATGACAGCACAAGCAAGCACAACAGTAATAGTGTGTGAAGAATACTCATACCAAGCCCTTGATAATATTAAATATATTAGGTACAGAATCATATTAATTAGCCTTATACATATATAATTAGATTATAGATTTGCTGTCTGTACCTCAAGTTTCCCCAGCACCTAATAGGTCTTAGAATGACAGGGAGCTTAACCACAAACTAGGCATTTCGTCATGTAAGATTGACCAAAGACCCAAACATGCACAAGATGGATACTATAGAACATGGGGGGATTCTGACTTGAAGAGAGACTGTGAGCAATGGGAATCATAAATAATTGCTAAACACTAGTGTAAATCTAAAGAGCTGAAGTAATATATAGAAGTATATACCGACTTCCTGAACTTCTGTTCCCAAATGCCCCAGTACATATTACCCATCCACAACCCCAGTATCATTGAACTAAGTAATAGGGAGATACATGTAACCTAAAATATATATTAGCAAAGAGCAAGATAAGTGACACTAGAACTGTTAACAAATAAGTATGCTATAAAACCAGCTCCACAAAAAAGAAACCGCTAGGTATATACAGTCAGAGTGGAGAGTGTGTGAGTTGGCAAGTCTTTACCCCACTCCGATTCTCAGTTCAAAAAAGCCAGGAGCTGCTGGAGAGATCTGCCCAGGAACCAGACTGTTACTTCGAAGATGGAGAATCCAGGACTGTAATGTGGATCCGGTTAGTGAGCCGACCCTGCGCAGTTTCCCCTCTTGCTTTGTGACACCGATTAGACTACTAGGCAGCTGCACATTAAACCGGGGAGAGCTGGTGCTAGAACCGAAGTTGCGGAGGATCCCATAGCAATCCGAGGTCAGCTCAGATTCCATCACATCTGGGGCTACAGTAGGGAGGCCAACAGCACTCCTAGCAAGCATCGTAGCAGCCATCTGACAGCCTACTCCTTCCGCCGGGCGAGCAGCATTATCTTGTGCATGTTGGAACCAGGAAGAGGAGGCAATAGGTAACCGGTGTGAAAGTGTCGGTTCAGCAAGCTGCTTTACATTAGATAGAGCCGTATGTGTGTGTGTGAGAGATCAAAGGTCCATCCGCTCTGTCCCCACCACTGCCACTGCAGATGCCTCTCTATATTCTGAGCCACAACTGATGACCCTTCTTAGGGAGATGAATTGGCTCGTCATGTGACTGTCTAGTTCCATCGGGAGGGCTCTTACTTCTCCAAAATCCTCCATTATGCTACAGCAGAGCTGCTCAATCCTGTCAGCTTAGGTTGCCTTATAGTAGTAGAATGCGGGATGATGGTACAGACCACGTGGCTGCACCTAGGGTTATAAGTTGATAGCCGCAGTAGGCCCCAAGTCACAATGTCTCCGAAATTACTCCAGATCTCACATATCTGAATTCTGCTTCTTAAAAAGATGGCAGAAGCAGTTCTCTTTGAATTCTGTGCGTTTTGAAAGTTTAAATGGTTGTTAAGATGGCTATTTGCACATGTTTAATCAGTTGTAGGAGAGGAGCTCCAGGCATATGCGTCTGCTCTCCTTGGTTGTAGGCTCCGCCCCCCACTCTTGGTATTCTTTGTTTAAAGCTAAACTTAGGTAGGCTCATATGCTTATTTCTAAGCTCTTGAAGGCTGCCTCTTATCTGAATTCATTTGACAGTTTCTCACAGATAGAGGGTGTTAGTTCATGTGTGCCATATAGAGAACATTGTGCTCATGTCCGTGTAGATACTTATGAGAGGGCACTGAATGGCGAAAAAGCAAGTCTGTCAAAAGAACTGAAATAAGGGGGCAGTCTGCAAAGGCTTAAATACAATATAATCACAGAGGTAAAAAGTATTTTAATATAACCGTGTTGGTTATGCAAAACTGGGGAATGGGAGATAAAGGGATTATGTGTATTTTAAAACAATACAAATTCTGGAGTACACTGTCTCTTTAATTAGAAAATGTTTTTATAACATGAGCAGTACATGGCCATTGAGCCAATTAGGAGAGGGACACACACGCAGCCATATTTTTCTAAGTAGTGTTTAGTGGGCATGGTGCTCAAATTAAAAGGGATATCAAACCTAAAAATGTATTTTCATGATTTAGATAGCTACAATTTTAAACAACGCTCCATTTTACTTCTATTATCACATTTGCTTCTTTCTCTTGGTATCCTTTGTTAAAGGAGCAGCAATGCACTTTGGGAGGTAGCTGAACACATTGGGTGAGCCAATGAGAAGAGGCATATATGTGCAGCCACCAACCAGCATTCAGCGCTCAGTAGTGCTCCTAAGCCTACCTAGGTATGTTTTTCAACAAATGATACAGAGCGAACAAAGTAAATTTACTAATAGAATAAAATGGAAAACTGTTTAAAATTAGATGTTCTATCTGAATCATGAACTGAATATTTTGACTTTTATGTCCCTTTAACCCCTTTCTTGGGATTTACATGGACTAAATTCTTTAAAATGTATCTGATCTTCTTTTCTATTGTTGTTACATTACAAGATGTTATTCCGAAATTCTGAAAACATTTAACACTCATGCATGTAAAAACAATGGCCCAGATTATAAGTGGCAGGCTAATTTTTATTTAGACTTGATTGCTAACTGCAAAAAACTAGCACGACCGGGTTAGTGCTGGTATTACAAGTTAAAAGAAAAAAGAATTGTGTGTGAGCGAAAGACTCAGGTGCACAAACTTTTAGGACTATGGATATCATGACCACGCTAACTCCCTTTCCCCATAGACTTATATAGACTTCTATGGGGTATGCTACAAAAGCCTATTTACTAATCACTCGCACACTAACCCGGCACTGCACTAGATCAACTGCGCTAAAGACAAAGGTGCATTAGAAATACTTCTCATTCATATGTTCTTCACTAGAAGAAAATTTTCTTTTTCTTTTTACATTTATATTTCAATATATATATATATATATATATATATATATATATATATATATATATATATATATATATATATATATATGTATATATATCATATTTAAAAGATATATATATCTCGACCTATACATATATATAAATATATACAGATATAGAAATATAGATAGATATGTATAGAAATATATTGTATATACAGATATAGTATGTAGAAATATTTATTTAAAAATAAAAAGTTTTTTTTTTCTAAGTGAAGAACATAGGAATTTCATGAATTTCTATTAAAATATATTGAAATTGAATAAAAATTATATTAGATGTTTAACTAAGAAGTGCTCAAAACTGTGTGTGTATGTATGTATGTATGTATGTACAGTATATATATATATATATATATATATATATATATATATATATATATATATATATATGAGTATATATGTGTTTATATGTGCATTTAGCTATGTGTGTATACATATACAGTACATATTTACATATGATGGCATTTTGTTCTGTAATATTATGGAATTTTATCTTCACAGTAATACACTTTGCCTTGAACATTTCACTGCACCAGTAATTAGTAACACACTTTACATAGAGGTTTTCGTTCCTAAACATTTATAAAAGGCAAAATGTTACACCTTTTCTAACCTGATCATAGATAAAACATGGTGAGTTAGCCTCTGATCAGCCCAGAGAGGGGAAACAAATGAAAATCTGGGCTTTTCGAGATACCTGACAACTGGGACTAGAGTTGAGAAAGAATACTTTTATCTGACCTATCTCACTATGCGACAGGTGATTTAAATCTCATCATCATGGGGAGTAATATAATGCTATCCCTCACATGGGCAGACTTCATAGAGTGATAAAATAATAATGACTGAACCATGAATTCCTGAGGAATTGTGATATTGCCTTTACAGAAAGTAATTAAGTTTACTAGAATGCAGATTCTAGCAGGGGGGAAAGAATGTAACAAGGAGCACCAGACACATATTTTCTGAAGCACATATAAATTCAATTATTCTGTTTTCAGTATAAATGTACCTTAAATTTGTTTCTAGTTTCACATACTTTTCTTTTTCCTTCATTTTAATAAGCGCAATGCATATTTTGTAATACAGTCACCAGCCTAAGATCATTCTTATATTAAGTGCGAGGAAACTTGATATACGTCCAAGGAATGGCCCTGTTCAGCCCATTCAACAATGCTGTAAGCTCCATTTCACAAATTTTGACATCTTTCACAAATTACCATGTACCTTAAAGTGTTTGTAAAGTTGAATGAATGAGTGACGGTATCTAAAAATAATCTTAAAAACAGGGGCACTTTCATTCATTAAACTTTACAAAGACGCTCAGGCAGGGCCGCCATCAGGGGGGGACAGGGGTAACTCCTCTCAGGGGCCCAATGGGCCAGGGGGACCCCATGAGGCTAGAACAACTATTTTTTGATTTTTTTACATTTTGGAAGCCAAAGCCACCAGAGGGTAATACAGCAGAGTGCTATTAAGCGTGGGAAATGTTATTTCAAGGAGTAAAGCATTAGCATTTGAAAGGGTTTCTGAATGTGCACTAAATCACTATGTACAGTGTGAGATAAACTTGGCACTTAATTTTGTACAGTGTGTGCCTGAGTCAGACAGCAGATCACTTTCATTTGCAGAGGAGGTAGGACTTACTTAGTAAATGTTTATTATTTCTTTGCGCAATTTTGGATTGTAACTTCAGTGTGGTAGTAGTTGTATGGTGGGGCCAGGGGTCCATAAAACACATTTTTTTAGCAATATGCAGCAGTGTATTTATGAATATTTGACAATGCTGTAGAAATTCTATATTTCAAGTCCTGCAAAAATGTTTCCTCCTCAATACACCAATGGTAGGTGCCCTTTTGGCAGGTATAAGTTTTTTTATTAATAGATATATTTTATTACATCCCAGTTTACTGCCCCTTTATGCAAGGACTTTCCAGATGTAAGGATGCATTTTATCTAAGATTTTTACATCTGCATAAAATTTTATACTCTCAGACTAAGATTTCTCAGTGTTTGAAATGAGAAAGGTTAACTTAACACTGTTCAGTTTACACTACAGCTGAGTTAATTTTGAAATACATACAAACAAGCCTAAATTCTGCATTTAACCAGATCTAATGGTATGAGACTGAGTACCACAGCTTATGTTTCAACCAAGACTATATAGAGTACAGCATTTTCAAAATCCATAAGTACAGCTGACAGATGGGAACATTTGTACAACATATTTGAAGTGGTGCTCTTGGTTGGGGGAAATGGGGGAAAAAACCCAAACATCTGCCAACCTTTCAAAAGTACTTTTCTTCATCTAGCCATCTACCCAGATCATTAATGTACAATTTTGAATTCACAGAATTATTTTTGTTTGCACATTTACAAACATGATTATTTTAAAAGTGATCTCTGAATTTCTTCAATTTTTTTTATCAGGCATGTCACACACTGTTGATTTAGGGGATGCAATGTGCAGAAATTTTACCTCCTGTGAGTGTTTCTGTGGGTGTCTGTATTTATGTCTTTGTGCTTTTGTTTGTGTCTCTGAGTGTGTATGTATTTTTTTCTGTGGATGTCTCTGTGAGGGTTGGTGTATATGTCTTTGTGCATTTTCTGTGGATGTCTGTGAGGGTGTATGTGTATATGTCTTTGTGTTTTTTCTATGGGTGTCTCTGTGAGGGTGTGTGTATGTATGTATTTGTGTGTTTTCTGTGGATGTCTCTGTGAGGGTGGGTGTGTGTATGTATGTCTGTGTTTTCTGTGGATGTCTCTGTGAGGGTGTGTGCGTATGTCTGTGTTTTTTCTGTGGGTGTCTCTGTGAGAGTGTGTGTATGTCTTTGTGTATTTTCTGTGGAAGTCTCAGTGAGGGTATGTGTGTATATATGTCTTTGTGTGTTTTATGTGGTTGTCTCTCTGTGTGTGTATGTCTTTGTGTGTTTTCTGTGGGTGTCTGTGTGTGTGTGTGTGTGTGTGTATGTCTTTGTGTGTTTTCTGTTGGTTTCTCTGTGTGTGTGTCTTTGTGTGTTTTCTGAGGCTGTCTCTGTCGGTGTTTCCTTGGGTTTATGTGCAAGTTTGTGTTTCAGTTTGTGTGTGTGTGTCCATTGTCTGGTCCTTTTTAGGACATTTTGACCTTACTACTGATTATTCACATCTTTCTACAGACTTTGAGACTAATGAGACCTTTCCGGGAGTCACCAATCTACCAGTTGACCTTTAAATTATTGTTTAGGCAGTTCAGGACCCTTCCTTTCAGCCACTGCATGCTGTTGTCATCATTTAGTTGGCATCTTCCTTGACAAAAAGATAATCAGAACTCCATATTTTGTTTTGAAAATCTCCATTTCTGACAAAACTGTAGTCTACCTCATTACTTTTCAGGTCAATGTAAACAAGTGCTGAGTGTCTGTTTGTGTGTTTCTTTGTGTGTCTGCTAGAGTGTCTATATGGGAATCCTTATGTGTGTGTTTCAGTGTATGAGTGTGTCTGTGTTACTACCTTTACAACATTTCCAAGTTTTACTACACTTAAGAATAAAGTGCATACACATTATAGTCACTTGGGCAAAAATTGCACATGTCAACTTTAAAATCACTTTAAAGTGTCAGAAAACCTTAAAAATAATGTTATATAATTCTGCACATAGTGCAGAATTATATAACATTATATTAGCGCAAACATTGTAAAACATAATATACCCTTTGAATTTTTTTAAAAAATGGCTGTTTTACAGACCCGCTCTCTGTGCTCTTCTGAGCGGGTCTGTTTTTTTCACACAGCACATCGGGCCAGCTGTATAGTCACATCCCGGCCCGACCGCGCCATAACACTAAGTGCAGCTCGCTCCTGCTCTGTCTGACAGCAGGAGCGAGCTGCACTGTGTATAATGGCATGGTCGGGCCGGGCTGTGACTATACAGCTGGCCCGATGCGCTGTGTGAAAAAAACAGACCCGCTCAGAAGAGCACAGAGAGCGGGTCTGTAAAACAGCCGTTTTTTTTTAAAATTCAAAGGGTATATTATGTTTTACAAAGTTTGCACTAATATAATGTTATATAATTCTGCACTATGTGCAGAATTATATAACATTATTTTTGAGGTTTACTGTTCCTTTAAGTACAAGTTTAACCATATACATTGAATACAGTTTTTCTGTGTAATTTAAGTACGATTTGTATAGAATAATGTAAAATCACATTTTGCAGCAACTTTTTAAATATGCTTAATAAGAGCCAAATTTTATAGAGTACATTTAATAAGCTTTTAAAAGGCTTCGTTTTTTTGAGCACTGTCCTGTATGTCGACATTGCATAAAGAAATGTAGGTTATGCCAATTAGTGATATACACAGCTCATAGAGTAAAATGTGTCTTCAGATCATCTCATCATGTAATTTGCATTACTGACGGATAGGGATGGGCGAATGTTTCTAAAAATTTTAAATTTAAAACTAATTTTGATACATTCGTTCATTCGAATCGAATTTTGAATGTTTATATAACATTCTATTTTCGAATTTCCGTTTTCAAATTTCTCAATAAAATTCAAACAAATTCGTTCGAATAATAGAATGTTTAGCTATGTATTCATTCAATTTTGAAATATAATACTCAAATTCGAATGTGACATTCAAATTCGAATGTGACATTCAAATTTGAAATAGTATTTCTAGTCTACAACTGTGTTTAATAAATGTAATATTCTAATTCGAATGCTACATTTGAATTTGAATGTCAGATTCAAATTTGAAATAGTATTTATAGTCTAATACTGTGTTTTAAATGTGATATTCGATTCGAATGTGATATTCAATTTGAATGTGACATTCAAATTCGAAATAGTATTTCTAGTCTAATACTGTGTTTTATAAATGTAATATTCGAATTCGAATGTGACATTCGATTCGAATGTGACATTCAAAATAGTGTTTCTAGTCTACAATTGTGTTTTATAAATGTAATATTCGAATTCGAATGTGATATTCGAATGTAACATTCGAATTCGAATGTGACATTCGAAAACTGTAAATAACATTCGAAAATCGAATTTTTAAGAATATTCGTTCTTATCAACATTCTATTATGTAAATCGAATTTCTACAATAACATTCGTTCTAACATTCGAATTCGGATATAAACACATTCGCCCATCCCTACTGATGGATCATTTTAGATCATCTCGCCTGAGCTGGGAGCTTTAGATTATTGGGTCATACGTGAGATGTACTCAATTATTATCTTAGCTACATAAGGGCAAATAATAAAAAAATAATGTGGAAGCCCAGAATAATACCTTTGCAACTACAATTAAAATTACCCTTAGGGGTATACATCCCCCAGATTGAGAAACTAGACATTACACAACACAGCATACTGTACATACTGCATATACACAACAGCATACCTGTTCATACTGTATACATACACATCATACCTGTTCACTCTTTATAATTACGCAACATACCTATAAATACTTTATATACACACACAGAAACACAATACTATAAAATCAATATACATACAATACAATACAATACACACATACAATACAATACACACACAATACACCTTTACATAAATGTAATTAAACACAATCGCCTGATTCCTCTTTTGCTTTTAGCAATAGCTTTTTGGTCTGTTCTATAAAGTTCTGAATTGATACTCCTTATCAAAACACTGTGTTCAAAAAGGTTTACTGTTTAGTACAATAAAGCTGTGATTCTAAGTATATCACTTGATCATGTAACCATAACTTACTGCTCTACTGCATATCTGTCTTGACATATGGTATAATGCAAGATGTTCTGATCCCTTATTTTTCTGAAATTTAATAAAGTGAGACACATTTCTATGGTCCTGTATATTTTAACTGGCATACCTTTCCATTTCCTCTTTCATAACATGCTCCTATCTGTCATCAATCATATTGCAGTAATTTACCCCTTAATTCTCTATCACTTAATCCTTTTTTTCTTAAATGGTCTTTGGCATTATTCATTTAACTTTCTCTGCAATTCTCTGGAACTAGCCTTTATGAATTTCCTCCTCCCTCTCTCTATGATTATCATACCTTTCAGATATTTTCCTTTGCTAGTCTCTCTCTTTCAATAAGAATTGTTTGTTAATTCATTATTCATGTCAATTAACTGCATCAACCTGTAAATTGACATTTGCAGATCTCTATATTTCTGATTTGACGTTAGTGTCTCCATTTGTTTTTTGAAATTGTAATCCCTTCCATCCTCACTATATCTCGTCTCCAGTCCATTTGCTTTTATTTTTATCATCTCTGACAATCTTTCAATACACTTGACAATGGTTACCCATAAGCCCATGTAATCTATACAATGCACTGCACACCATTCTGTGGATATTTTCCCAGTACCCTGACCCCTTCTTACCATTAAGTGCCAGCATGGAGGGGAAATCACGGCAATTGTGAACTCCAGTAGAGTCGGTAGCACAGCTCTGCCAGAGATTCTCATAGAGTGTAGAAGTGGTGATGACACTTCCTTCCACAGAGGACACCCGCCAATCAGCATCAAAAAGGGTTATCGCCAGCATGATAGACCCTGTCACCCCAAAAAAAAATCCTCCTGTCTCCACAATGGCTGACATTTTTTACAAGCAAAGAAAAGTAGACCAGGAATTGAACGTCTGTCCTCAAATTGTTGCGCCTGATGTCCTTTCCTTCTTGGTGTATCTTCTGTACCACTTTTTGCTGTCACTATTACATTCCTTTCTCACTCCTTGTTCTTTGTATTTAATTGTCTTTTCTTAACAATATGGTATCTCCCCACTTTTATCAGTTATCTTTGTGCTCTTTTCTTTTTTCACTGTCTTCTTTATTTCATGTATTACCCCTCTGATCATTCCTCAGTCATCATTGGAATTGTTCACTTATCTTTAGAGCACTTTTTCATCTTTTCTGCAAGTTTTCCACTCCAGTATCTCCTTATTTTTTTCCTTTCTCTCTTTCTTTTCTATCCTTTTTTTTTTCAATGTCCTGACAATGTTTGTGTAAGGTTTATGAGTTGCCTGTTTTTGTCAAAGCAGAGTAGTGTAATATACATTAAAGGTGTGCACTACCTCTCTCCTTCAGTTCCACCCTCCCACCTCCCTCCCTTCAGCAAATTAATGCACTCCCCTAGCAGACAGCTGTTAACTTGTGATACTGCATTGTATAATGTTTATGAGTAGCTTAGTTGTTCTGTATTACTGAATAAATGTTATGAATAATTCTACAGCAAGTTGTACTAATGTGTAGATATTTTACTTATTTATAGTGAGCAGCATGTACACAATTAAAGAATAGTGTTTTGTGAACAAATGAATAATCTTCCTTAGATGGTAAATTAATTCTTTACCTAATGCAATGTTGCCCAACCTTTTTGGAGTATGGGCAGGATTTTTGTAGACCTATATGCTGGAGAGCCACTTACATTAAAGGGACAGTACACAGTTTGATATTTTTAATATAAAATGTTTAATTTTGTATAATGAAACAGCCTCTCAATATATTGTTTTTATTATTTATTTTGCCCCTTTTCCTGTAATTAAACCCTCAAAATTAAAACTTTTCATTTCTGACAAATTATATGGCACATGGCAAGACTAAAGTGATAGGAAAGTCAAAATTAAACTTGCATGATTCGGATAGAGCATGTCATTTTAAGACACTTTTAAATTCACTTCTATTTTCAAATGTGCTTCGTTCTCTTAGTATCCCTTGTTAAAAAATGAATCCGCACATATCATACACTAGTGGGAGCTGCTGCTACTTGGTGCCTGCACACATTTGTCTCTTGTGATTGGCTAAATAGATATTTTCAGCTTCCTGTCAGTAGTGCAATGCTGTCCCTTCAGCAATGGATAACAAGAGAATGAAACAAATTTGATAATAGAATTAAATTGGAAAGTTGTTTAAAATTGTATGTTCTATCTGAATCATAAAAGAACATTTCGGGGTTTACTATCCCTTAACATTGCTAGTCTTTGTTTACTCCAAGTCTGTATTGGCACCTCCAAATAAGGCAAGAAGTGGGTGGAGTTTGGCTATTGAAAACATTTGCAGCAAACAAGGTATCGATGCATTCAAATAATTTTCATCCTCATTCACTTCTTTGCTAATTTATTGCAAGGCTACAGAAATATAATTGCATGCTGTTTCCTGTCCCTTTAAAATCAAGCAGAGAACCTGTCCCCTTGAAATCACCTCTTTTTAAATTTGTGGTTGCAGTCTGCGCCTCATGGTTTGTGAAAGCAGCTTGATATATTTTCCCTACAGTACATTCCCTCTGCAATATATTTTATATAATTTATTTAGTCCCCTTTTTATGTAATTTAGCTATGAAACGAGTAATTTCTAATTGTCAGAACTTGAAATGCCCCCTGTTAAGTCTAACCTTGCTACATATCTGTCCCTAGTTGGCTTTATAAGATAACAACTGCAAAACAATGTATTTTATACTAACATTTTGACAGTGGCTAGCCGTGTTGCATGTGGACCAGACCACATTTGCGATTCAAAATGAGGCAAATGGTGGATGGCATTTTGGTATTGAAATATAATTGCAGTGAAAAGAATATTAATTTCTTTTAAAAACATTAAGACTTGGCTGATATGTTATCCTATAGCAACACTACATAAATGTCTTATAATCACACACGCCTAGATTTAGAGTTTTGCGGCCAAAGGGGTGCGTTAGCTACGCATGCTTTTTTCCCCCGCACCTTTTAAATAACGCTGGTATTGAGAGTTCTCTGAAGGGCTGCGTTAGGCTCCAAAAAGGGAGCGTAGAGGCATATTTACCGCCACTTCAACTCTCAATACCAGCGTTGCTTACTGTAGCGGCTAGCTGGAAAAACGTGCTCATGCACGATTCCCCCATAGGAAACAATGCCAATAGAATGCAAGCTCAATCTGATTGGCTGATTGGATCAGCCAATCTGATTGAACTTGAATCTGATTGGCTGATTCAATCAGCCAATCAGATTTTTCCTACCTTAATTCCGATTGGCTGATAGAATCCTATCAGCCAATCGGAATTTGAGGGATGCCATCTTGGATGACGTCACTTAAAGGAACCTTCATTCGGCGGTAGTCGTCGGTAGAAGAGGATGTTCCGTGCCGGAGGTCTTGAAGATGGAGCCGCTCCTTGTTGGATGGATGAAGATAGAAGATGCCGCTTGGATGAAGATGTTTGCCGGTCCGGAAATCCTCTTCTGCCCGGATAGGATAAAGACTTCTGCCGCTCCAGATGTCTTATTTTGGTCCATCGCTGCTCGGCTGAGTGAAGACGACTCAAGGTAGGGAGTTCTTCAGGGGGGTAGTGTTAGGTTTATTTAAGGGGGGTTTGGGTTAGAGTAGGGGTATGTGGGTGGTTGTAATGTTGGGGGGTGATATTGTGTTTTTTTTACAGGCAAAAGAGCTGATTTATTTGGGGCATGCCCCGCAAAAAGCCCTTTTAAGGGCTGGTAAGGTAATAGAGCTGTTAACTATTTTAATTTAGATTAGGGTAGGGAATTTTTTTATTTTGGGGGCTTTGTTATTTTATTAGGGGGCTTAGAGTAGGTTAATTAGTTTAAAATTCTTGTAATCTTTTTTTATTTTTTTGTAATTTAGTGTTTTTTTTTGTAATTTAGTTTAGTTTATTTAATTGTAGGTACTTGTAGTTAATTGATTTAATTTATTTATTGATAGTGTAGTGTTAGGTTTAATTGTAACTTAGGTTAGGATTTATTTTACAGGTGATTTTGTAATTATTTTAACTAGGTAGCTATTAAATAGTTAATAACTATTTAATAGCTATTGTACCTAGTTAAAATAAATACAAAGTTGCCTGTAAAATAAATATAAATCCTAAAATAGCTACAATATAATTATTCGTTATATTGTAGCTATATTAGGGTTTATTTTACAGGTAAGTATTTAGTTTTAAATAGGAATACTTTAGTTAATAAGATTTAATTTATTTCGTTAGATTAAAATTATATTTAATTTAGGGGGGTGTTAGGGTTAGACTTAGCTTTAGGGGTTAATACATTTATTAGAGTAGCGGTAAGGTCCGGACGGCAGATTAGGGGTTAATACTTGAAGTTAGGTGTCGCCGATGTTAGGGAGGGCAGATTAGGGGTTAATACTATTTATTATAGGGTTTTTGAGGCAGGAGTGAGGCGGTTTAGGGGTTAATACATTTATTATAGTGGCGGTGAGGTCCGCTCAGCAGATTAGGGGTTAATAAGTGTAGGTTAGGTAGCGGCGACATTGGGGGGGGGCAGATTAGGGGTTAATAAATATTATGTAGGTGTCGGCAATGTTAGGGGCAGCAGATTAGGGGTACATAGGGATAATGTAGGTGGCGGCGGTGTGCGGTCGGCAGATTAGGGGTTAAAAAAATTATTAGAGTGGCGGCGATGTGGGGGGGCCTCAGTTTAGGGGTACATAGCTAGTTTATGGGTGTTAGTGTACTTTAGAGCACAGTAGTTAAGAGCTTTATAAACCGGCGTTAGCCCAGAAAGCTCTTAACTACTGACTTTTTTCTGTGTCTGGAGTCTTGTCGGTAGAGGCTCTACCGCTCACTTCAGCCAAGACTCTAAATACCAGCGTTAGGAAGATCCCATTGAAAAGATAGGATACGCAAATGGCGTAAGGGGATCTGCGGTATGGAAAAGTTGCGGCTTGGAAGTGAGCGTTAGACTCTTTCCTGACTGACTCTAAATACCAGCGGGCGGTAAAAAGCAGCATTAGGACCCCTTAATGCTGCTTTTGACGGCTAACACAGAACTCTAAATCTAGGCGACAGTGTTTAATGTTCCTATAAAAGGGAGATTATAATTCTAGTATCTCATGTATTCCTGTCCTTTGCTGTCTTTAGGTGTGATACAATAACAGGCTTTTAAAACTAGGGGCCACAGGTTACAACATGGCAGTTCCAATTACAACATGGCAGTACCAGGTGCTAAACCAAAGATGGGTATGCTTGTAAGCCTACATTCCTGCTTTTTCAAATAAAGTTACGAAGAGAACATAGAAAAATTGATAATAGGAGTAAATGAGAAAGTTGCTTAAAGGGACACCACATTTTTTTCTTTCATGATTCAGATAGAGCATGACATTTTAAGCAACTTTCTAATTTACTCCTATTATTATTTTTTCTTTATTCTCTTGCTATCTTTATTTGAAAATCAAGAATGTAAGTTTAGAAGCCGGCCCATTTTTGGTTCACAACCTGGGTTTTCCTTGCTGATTGGACAGCACAAATGAACAAGTGCTGTCCAGTGTCTGAACCAAAAATTGTCTGGCTCCTTAGCTTAGATGCTTTCTTTTTCAAATAAGATAGCAAGAGAACGAAGAAAAATTCATAATAGGAGTAAATTAGAAAGTTGTTTAAAATTGCATGCTCTATCTGAATCATGATGGAAAACAATTGGGTTCAGTATTTCTTTAACAAAACATAATACAAACCAAATACATGTATTGGTGCCTTCCACAATTACGTTTGTCTTATGGATAGGCTGACCATATTGCCGCTTTAAGAAGGAACACATATGAAAAGTACATATGTGAGGGTTCTTACCATTTCTTTAAACAGCCCTGAAAACAGCCCTGACATATGTATTTTTCATATGTGTCCCTTTTTAAAGCGGCAATATGGTCAACCTACTTATGGAGATAACATGGTAATTGAAATTTCTAAACTAGTCAGCTGGTAAACAGATCTAGGTTTATTGCTTTTTCCCTCTGATACTGTTTATTTTTTAAGCTCAGAGGTACTGTTTTTTGTTGGTGACACAGATGGTGTGGGGCCAAGATATGTACATATATCAGCCAAAACACCTACACTTGTACACACACTATCTAATATAGTGGGAATAAATAACTTTATATTGTATTATTGAAAAATACTTTAAAATATTTTGCATTTCTAAGATTTATGTATATAATAAGTTATCTGTGCAATTTTAGACCTTATACTCTCAGCATACACACACACACACACACATATATATATATATATATATATATATATATATATATATATATATATATATATAAATATATATATATATATATATATATATATATATATATATATATATATATATATATATATATATATAAAACCACACAGCTATATAACTTATTAGGGTCATTATTTACTGAGAAAACAAGTACAAAGGTGAAGATTGATAGAATATTTATATATATGTGAATAGTACAAATTTGTAGAAAAATAATAAAATATAAGCAGCCCATATCCACAAAAACAATAATGCATGGTTATGTGTGTGAAAATTCATATATACACCCAGTTATATAAACGTACGTAAGCGGAAACCTGATTGCTCTTTAGCTTTTACCATGTAAGTATGATATCATTCCATGAAATTCTGTCCTCCATAAAACAAGTATATTCATTAACTAACGGATACTTATTATCAAACCCTGATAAAGAATGTTCACTTTCCACTACTGCAAAACAGTGCCTATTAGCATAGCAGCTTATACATTAATTAGCATCACTGCACTACACTGTATCTGCTTTCACATATGGTATAATACAATATATATCAAATCATTAACTGCTTATTTGTTTGGGTATAAAATATAATAAGGAAACCTAACTCATCAGCTTCTTATTACCTATCTTGTATTCAGTAAACAATGTTATATCTCATGTCTTATACCCATTGTAATTTTTATAACTAGCTCTTGAACTATACAATCTTCTGTTTTTCCTTGTCATATGTTCTTTTCTATAATTGCTGTAAATCTCACTGTTCTGTCCTTTTTTATCTTCTTTTTATTGGCACTTTTTGAATCCTTTAGCCTGCTCTTCTGAAGAATACACCTCCCAATCTCTGAATGTCACCTTTATTTTTTTTCACAGGTTTTGCTCCTTATTGAGACTGCAACTAACCCCATACTTCCGTCCCTAAATCAAGGTTCCACATTCGGTTTACATATTCTTTCCATAAATTCCCTGTTTTAGTTTTCTATCAGTGATCTGTCTAAAGCTATTTGCTATCACTACCACCTCTTGTTTTTTTGTTTTTGTTTTTTGTTGTTGTCAACCTTACCAGCTGGTTACATTTGCTCATCCTCATATTTTCAATACACACACACCTGCCAACTGTTACTCATCAACATTTTCCTGGCTTGTTATTTTATTACATTAATGTATTTTGATAATTAGCAAATAGCAAAAAGGTTAAATACTTTTGTATAAAGGTATTTTATATATATATATATATATACGAAATTCCACTCGGGAACAGCAGTTCATTGGTGTTCCTGAGCTGGTGAGCCAATCAGGAATAACATACACGTATAGTGACCAATCAGCAGCTATGCCCTGCTCAGGACTGGCTGATCATGCTACTACTCTGGGATCTTAAAGGGACATGAAACACAAAATTTCTCTTTCATGATTTAGGTAAAACATACAATTTTATACAACTTTGCAATTTGATACTATTATCAAATATTTTTCATTTTCTTGGTATCATTTTTTGAAGGACCAGCGATGCACTACTGGTTTCTAACGGAACATATGGATGAGCCAATGACAACCAGTATATATATGTAGTCACCAATCAGCAGCTAGAACCTAGGTTCTTTGCGGCTCCTGAGCATTCCTAGATAAATCTTTAACACGAGAATGAAGCACATTAAATAATAGAAGTAAATTGGAAAGTAGTTTAAAATTGTATGTTCTGTCTAAATCATGAATGTATAATTATGACTTTACTGTCCCTTTAACTATGTAATATTTAACGCCTTTATAAGCTTTAACATATTGTTTGTACCAAGTGACATTATTGTAATACTAAAATGCTCACACAGAGATTAAAACCCGATGATCTTTTTTTCTAGTACCCTGCCCACCTCTTACCAGAAAGTGCCAGCATCGAGGGGAAATCGCGGCAATTGTAAACTCCCGTTGAGTCGGTTGCACAGCTCTGCCAAAGATTCTCAAAGAGCGTTGAAGTGGTGATGACGTTCCCATCCACAGTAGACACCCGCCAGTTAGCATTGAAGAGGGTGATCCCCAACATGATGGAACCTGTCACCCCAAACAAAAACCCCACTGCTTCCACAATGGCTGACATGTTTCAATGTTGTACGTCTACAACAGAAAAAAAAAAGGATAGTTCTTGCTTTTTTCCTTTTTTGAGTTTGCTAAAGTTTTTCTTCTTGGTGTAGTTTGTACTACTTCACTGAGTTCCTGTTGTTTGTTTATTTTCTTTGTTCTCAGCCTTCTCTATAACTGTCTTGTCTCTTTCTTTATCTACTTTAACAACTAGTTTGTGTCCTTTCTCTACTTATTTGTTTCTTCTCCTTTTCCCTTTCAGTAATCTTGTTCTGATTATGCTCTGATCCAGATTCTGTTCCCCTTGTTTTTGTTCTGTCACTATTTTTTTTTTTTTCTATCTGTGCCTCTATCCAAGATTTTATCTGCTTCTTTTCTGTCCCTCTGTATTTTCCTTACACTTTATTTTTACTCTCCTGATAGCAAGGGCTTTGAGACTTTGCTTGCATATGATTTTTTCTTCTCTGTTCAAAGCAGTTAGTATACAGTAAAGGTGTGAACTACCTCTCCGTCTCTTCCTCCCTCCCAATTCCCTCCCTTCATCATGTTAATGCACACACCTATCAGACAGCTGTGAACTTTTGACTATACTGTTTAAAAGTATCATTGCGTACACCAGTGATTGCAGATTCTTTCTGCAATTTGTTCTTTATCACTGATTAGTTACATCAGTGAACTTATACAAGCCTCATTTTACACAACATCATAAACATTGCATTGTATACTCAGCATTATTCGTTTGCCGTTTTGAGCGTAGAAATATTAAACAAAAAATAAAGGAGTAAGTGTGGAAGTCTTTCTTTACAGAAAAGAGTTGTTGATGAGATTATAATAGGTTTCCAGTACTGGTGGTAAATACTGTACGGGAATTCAATAATCAAAAAAGATAGTAGTCCACAGCACAACTATAAAGATAGAATGATATAATTATAATTTGAAAATATATGTCACAGGGTGCAAGAGTCTAGTACTGCCACAAATACTAGAATAAATACATTAATATATGACTCAGCACACCTATTTAGAAAACAAGGCTCAATTTTATTGATTATGCCTAAACAAACAAGTATATCAAAACCCAAAATTCATGTCCACCCAAACATTCGTCAGTCATACATACATGTAAAAGAATTGGATTCTACCCCAGGCGTCCCTAGGGAAATCAAACATATGCTGTCATCTTATTAGAAAAAATGTTTCTTTATAGGACGTAAAAAAGTTCAAATAGATGTAATATGAATAGTCCCCAAAAGGAATATGAACAGATAGAGTCCATGTCCAATAATCACATCTATTGAATATATCATGTCAAGGTAGGACCACTTCAGATACTCTTTTAAACACTTAATAATGTTTGGGGTGTGCAGAATGGTTTCCTTAGACTTAAATTAAGTTTACACTTCAGAGGACAATAAAAATATGTTTTCTGCTTGTTTATTCATTTATATGGATGATTTCATCCCTGCCATACAGAGAGAGAATAGTTTTAGTCCAACGGCAGCCATAACAAAAGCAATATTGAAGAGGCATGAGGTCAAAATTAAAATTTCATGATTCAAACAGAGTATTTACTTTTAAGACATTTTAAATTAACTTCTGTTATTGAATTTATTTTGCTCACTACTGAGAGCTACCTGGTGATTGGTGTCAATAAACATTGTTCATTGGCTCACTAGGGGCTAGATTTAGAGTTGGGCGGTAGCCGTGAAAACCAGCATTAGAGGCTCCTAACGCTGGTTTTATTCTACTGCCGGTATTTGGAGTCAGTCAGGAAAGGGTCTAACGCTCACTTTTCAGCCGCGACTTTTCCATACCGCAGATCCCCTTACGTCAATTGCGTATCCTATCTTTTCAATGCGATCTTCCTAACTCCGGTATTTAGAGTCGTGTCTGAAGTGAGCGTTAGAATTCTAACGACAAAACTCCAGCCGCAGAAAAAAGTCAGTAGTTAAGAGCTTTCTGGGCTAACACCGGTTCATAAAGCTCTTAACTACTGTGCTCTAAAGTACACTAACACCCATAAACTACCTATGTACCCCTAAACCGAGGTCCCCCCACATCGCCGCCACTCGATTAAATTTTTTTAACCCCTAATCTGCCGACCGCCACCTACGTTATACTTATGTAGCCCTAATCTGCTGCCCCTAACACCGCCGACCTCTATATTATATTTATTAACCCCTAACCTGCCCCCCACAACGTCACCGCCAGCTACCTACAATAATTAACCCCTAATCTGCCGACCGCAAAGAGCCGCCACCTACATTATAGCTATGTACCCCTAATCTGCTGCCCCTAACACCGCCGACCCCTATATTATATTTATTAACCCCTAATCTGCTCCCCTCAACGTCGCCTCCACCTGCCTACACTTATTAACCCCTATTCTGCCGAGCGGATCTCACCGCTACTATAATAAAGTTATTAACCCCTAATCCGCCTCACTCCCACCTCAATAACCCTATAATAAATAGTATTAACCCCTAATCTGCCCTCCCTAACATCGCCGACACCTAACTTCAATTATTAACCCCTAATCTGCCGACCGAATCTCGCCGCTATTCTAATAAATGGATTAACCCCTAAAGCTAAGTCTAACCCTAACACTAACACCCCCCTAACTTAAATATAATTTAAATCTAACAAAATAAATTAACTCTTATTAAATAAATTATTCCTATTTAAAGCTAAATACTTACCTGTAAAATAAATCCTAATATAGCTACAATATAAATTATAATTATATTATAGCTATTTTAGGATTAATATTTATTTTACAGGTAACTTTGTATTTATTTTTAACCAGGTACAATAGCTATTAAATAGTTAAGAACTATTTAATAGCTAAAATAGTTAAAATAATTACAAAATTACCTGTAAAATAAATCCTAACCTAAGTTACAATTAAACCTAACACTACACTATCAATAAATTAATTAAATAAAATACCTACAATTACCTACAATTAAACCTAACACTACACTATCAATAAATTAATTAAATACAATATCTACAAATAAATACAATGAAATAAACTAACTAAAGTACAAAAAATAAAAAAGAACTAAGTTACAAAAAATAAAAAAATATTTACAAACATCAGAAAAATATTACAACAATTTTAAACTAATTACACCTACTCTAAGCCCCCCTAATAAAATAACAAAGACCCCCAAAATAAAAAAATGCCCTACCCTATTCTAAATTACTAAAGTTCAAAGCTCTTTTACCTTACCAGCCCTGAACAGGGCCCTTTGCGGGTTATGCCCCAAAGAATTCAGCTCTTTTGCCTGTAAAAAAAACATACAATACCCCCCCCAACATTACAACCCACCACCCACATACCCCCTAATCTAACCCAAACCCCCCCTTAAATAAACCTAACACTAAGCCCCTGAAGATCTTCCTACCTTGTCTTCACCTCACCCGGGTACACCGATCCGGTCCTGGCTCCAAAATCTTCATCCAAGCCCAAGCAGGGGCTAGACATCCATCATCCGATGGCTGAAGAAGTCCAGAAGAGGGTCCAAAGTCTTCATCCTATCCGGGAAGAAGAGTAGATCCGGACCAGCAACCATCTTCTTCCAAGCAGCATCTTCTATCTTCATCCGATGAGGACCGGCTCCATCGTGAAGACCTCCAGCGCGGACCCATCTTCTTCCGGCGACGTCCAACTGAAGAATGACGGTTCCTTTAAGGGACGTCATCCAAGATGGCGTCCCTCAAATTCCGATTGGCTGATAGGATTCTATCAGCCAATCGGAATTAAGGTAGGAAAATTCTGATTGGCTGATGGAATCAGCCAATCAGAATCAAGTTCAATCCGATTGGCTGATCCGATCAGCCAATCAGATTGAGCTCACATTCTATTGGCTGTTCCGATCAGCCAATAGAATGCAAGCTCAATCTGATTGGCTGTGCAAATTTAAGTTGTGGCTCCTTGTCCGATCAACAGCCCATATATATCATATAGAGCACCTAGCATCTGAGGTATTCAATTGTATATGTATGAGCAAAATCCCTATATTAGCGTTTTTTACTAAAGTTGATTTAAATATTGTAACCATTCTAAATGCTAGTGAACCATAAAAATTGTATTAAGGCTATAAGCCGATCCGGAGTTATGTCCTCGGATAATAAACAAACTAAATATATAGTGATGTTAACCATAAATCATTCTACAGTAAGGGTCTCATATTATCCTCACTACAGAATTGTTTACAACTGTTAGTTGGTAGTACGGTAACTGAGCGGTTAGTGAAATACTGCTGCCGGTTTGGCACTTAAGTTAAAACGGACTCGTTATCATTGAGCGATTCAACTTTTCCAGTATAGAAATAACAACAATGGTGCTATAATGTTCTTCTATAATTTTAAAACGAGGATCCCATTGCTCCTCGGCTAGCTCCCTAACATGTTTCGCGACTGAACGCTTTGTCAAAGGCGGAGCCACCGCCTAAAGTTCCCATATTTTCAGGATAAGTACGATGCTGATTGGACATACAGGGCTTGTTTCCAATTGGTTAGAAGTTCTGTCAGTCAAAGTATATTTAAAGCCCGAGGCATACAGGGCTTGTTTCCAATTGGTTAGAAGTTCTGTCAGTCAAAGTATATTTAAAGTCTGAGAATAAGCAATGCTGATTGGACATACAGGACGATGCTGATTCAACATACAGGGCTTGTTTCTGATTGGTTATAAGTTCTGTCAATCAGAATATATTTGAAGTCCAAGAATAAATGGAGGAAATGGAAAAAGAGAGGACTAGGTATCATTGTATATAATACGGTTTCGCTAAGGTGGCTAAAATTAGAGTCCAAATTCTCATTCTGATGTATACTTGTGTACCATCTATTAAATTACCAAAATTGTGTTAATGGTGTGATACTTAGGTTTAGATGTGATAATAAAATATATCAATAAAATGATGGTGAGAAAATATTATAAGGTGAATAGAGGCAAAAGTAAATTGTGAAACAAATCAAAAGTGTTATGGAAATATGGGAACTTTAGTCAGCGGCTCAGTCTTTGACAAAGCGTTTAGTTGCGAAACATGTTAGGGAGCTAGCCGAGGAGCAATGGGATCCTCGTTTTAAAATTATAGGGGAACATTATTATAATTATTATAATTATTATTAATTTAAAGCACCATTGTTGTTATTTCTATACTTCTGGAAAAGTTGAATTGCTCAATGATAACGAGTCAGTTTTAACCTAAGTGATATGGGCTGTTGATTGGACAAGGATCCACAACTTAAAATTCCCACACTATTTGCATTAGTTGCAATATGCTTGATATGATACCCTGAATCTACAGTTACCATTTGAATGATACCCTGAATCTACAGTTACCATTTGATACATTGTTGTCACAATATACTTAGTTTATTTGATACTAATATCCTGCACTTGCAGCTAGTGACCGTAGTACTATTATTATAATATAATAACATAAGTAACGGTGAACTCAAACGACTGAGTGTTATTTTGGCATTTGAGCCAAACAATATACTCTTTCATACACAAGGTTATCAGTATATAGTACCTGATCCTTATGACTATAAATATTAAGCCATCACTTCCAAAAGGGACAAGATAGTATTGATATTAAGTTGAATAATCACACAGTGTGCTTTTATTGCAACTATATGCTTGTCTAATAAGATTTTATCTCAGAATTATCACCACTTAAATGTTTTTGTGGTGAGATATAATATTAAAGAACATTAATTATTATTTGTCTCTCTCACTTCCTTTTTGGAAAGAGTCATATAATTTCAGTGAAGTGTGACTATCATTTGACAGTAACAATATTGAGCCACTATTTGAGTCTGGAATATTTTGAATGTATAATATCCTCAGTTATCCCACTAGTACCACATTGGTGCTCCATTGATGTGTGTTCACTATTTCTTTTTAATTGTGTGTTTTTTCCCCCTTTTTTTTAATATTAACTAATAAAATTTATTTTTTTATACCTTTCTGTGTTCCCATACTGTTGGGACAATTATGTATGCTTACAAGTGTAAACCATAATCAACACAATATACACAGAACAATAAAGATTTAGATCTTTTATACTCAAGTGGTCTGAATGGTGAGGAGTGCTATCTTGTATACACTTTTGTAGTTGGCCAAACCACTACTATCTTTTGCTCAATATTTAACCGTATACAGCACCCAACCCCAAATTGTATTATAATTAATCTTAATTGGGTCACCATTGAGTAGTGCTATCCTCTATTCCCCTTTTCCCCTTCCCATTTCCACTATTTCTTGTGAAATTCTTGTGCAATGTTAAATGCCGACAGCATATGCTACAGCGAATCATGTCCGCCCGGCACTTAGTAAATTGGCCCCTAAGTATTTATAAATAGATATTTCTATATATCTGTATATAGCTATACCAATGTATAATCATATATGTATATAGGTAAGGATATATATTGTACAAAAAAAAAAAGATATAAGTAGAAATGTGTATTTACTGTATGAGTAAAGAGAAGTTATTCTGGTATGTGAAGAACATTGAAATGTGAAATATTCATATTTTTATGTTGGGTTAGCACAATTGAGAATATGCAATCATGTTTGCGCGAGAATGGGATGTTAGTTTTTTTCTACTTTTTTTCTCCATTGACTTCTATGGGGGAATACGTGAATGCGCACGCAATATTCTAAGTTCGTTTTTTTGTGCTTGTTGGGTTAGCACAAAACTTATTGACAGCTACCTATAGATCGATATTAGTGATACACATATGTTAGACATATACATAAGAAACACATATAAGTTATATATTGCGTTTTTGCAATATACATCCATTAGCAAAAATGCTTCTAGTAAAATTATTACTGTTTTTCCTGCAGCATACGCACATATGCTGTCAAGGCCTTTGCCCCAGTATTCAAACACTACACCTTCTCAGAGAGTCAGCAGTGGCTTGTATGACACAAATTAAATTTTCACTGGCACAATACACAGTACCACCAGCTCTCTATATAGAAGTATAAAGTTTGGAAAAAGAATGGCTCGCAGGCTTTTTGTCATGTGTATTCTGACTGGCATTTTATTCTTTGTTTTGTTGTAAATTGTAGGAATGTCTACATGTCAAAAACAATCTAAACAATAAAGTTTATTCAAATTAAGAAGTGAAAATGCTTTCTCGAGCGTGGGTGTGAGAAATGAATCAGAAATGAAATCCAGAAACCTCAAAATTACAGTTCTAATTGAAATGGCATAGCCTTTTACACTTTTTTTTCCCTTTGACTAAAAACTGCCTAACCCTTCGGAGAGGTATTTATCTTATCATGTGTAACACATTTCCTGTTGGTAGTGAATTCTACAACACCTCAAGAATAACCTTTTAGCGTTTATAAATCCTTTGATATGAAATGTTCTTTTGATTTCATGCTTTGTTGACCTTGTATATCTGTCACTAAGAGATTTTACCATAAAGTGACACATGTTGGGAGGATAAAAACAGATATATGAAAATACTACCCTAAATAAACTAGTTATTACACTATCCAAAAATGTTAGTTAATTAATATTTGAAGTTAACTACAAAGCTCTTTATTTTGTTTCACCACTGCTCAGTCAATACACTGCTAAATAATGTGCTTGTCTATACTACTGAGATGCATTTATACAATTGTTATAACTATATAGAGAATTATATATATATATATTTTTATTATTTATTTATGATAAATGTAAATTGGCCAATATGAATGCCGAACTGATACCATTCACCCTCTTCAACATTTCCTATTCAATAAATAGGCATTGTAATGTAAACTATATTAGTGCTATATACATCACAAATGCAAATTTTTGACACCGAGCCATCCCACTACAATAGTGATTAATATATTTGATAACAATCAAGGTTGCTTCAAAATTAAGATAAATATGTGGGAGCCCAGAATAATAAAAAAATCTTATTTGTTTATTTTTTAATGTAAAGACTTTTACTGTTTTATTGGTTGAAGGGAGGTCTTTGGGTGTAAGGTATTATGGCTTTTAATGATTATTGCAGATTTTACAGTTGGGCTTCCTTGGGTTTTGGGTTATTACAGTGGGGAGGGATGCATAGGAGTGCTGGAGAGTATGGTATAGTAGTGGTATAGTAGTGTGTAGGTAGACATAATTGTCTTCAGGAGAAGGGTTGTGTAATTAGGCTGAAGGAAACTAGAGAGGCTCCGTCATGTTAGGTTAATTGCAATTGTGGCACCAGGTCATGGTTAGGGTTAACTGCAACTTGTGTATGGGTCATGTAAGTTAACTGTAGTTGGGGGTTGAGCTGTGGTTAATCATTATTGTTGTGCAGTGCGGCTGAGGTTAATCATAGGTACCTTCAATTTACTTTAAAGCACTGGTACCTACAGTGTGTATTATAGGTAGATATGATAACTCAGTGTGGTGAAATCCTTTTGTTTTGGTATGTCCACACAGAGTTTTAGGTTGCCTTTTGCGCAAGTCAAAACAGGCACACAAAAAAGGGTTTTGGCCACATATTGTCACTGACTACACATATGAAGCATATGATACTGTTGCTATCTTTATTTATTTGCTTCCATTGAGGGTAATAGTAGTCTCTATTACCTAGAAGCTGTCACAAAGTAGCTGTTGTCTATTGAACTTCTGACAGGTGTTTGGTTGTATACAAGCAATTATTAATACAGGTTTTATGCTATGCAGAGATCCCATTGTTATTATTTGCAGCCAACCAAAAGGTGATAGATGCCTGTTATTTACAAGCCCATTGATTGTTGCCATTTTGACACAAACATTCCGATAGTAAACCCATGACATTATACATTTGTTTTTTTCTAATAACGACAATTCCTCACATAGTTCATCATGTCTAAAATGTGGGGAGCCACACCAAAGACACTTTGAAAGTGTAGGTCAGGAGAAATTCTCATTAATATTAGTTTATTTTTTATAAAATATGTTTTTAATATTCTGATATCTCCTCATATTTTGAGATTGTTATTATTATCACATATTTCTACAGTGCTGCAAAATTCTGTAGCGCTGGGTAGAGAGATAGCGGTATCAGTTGACAAAGATTAGTAATAAGATACAAAAACATAACAGACTGAACAAAACTAGTATAGGAAGAGGAGGGCCATGCTCCAAAGAGCTTACATTGATTATAATAGAAAGTAGAGTCTAAGGGGTCCTGCCCACCCTTCCTTAGAGTAGCTGATAATTTACTGTGGCTGTATTTTGGTTACTCAAGCTGGTCTCGATAAGTCCATGGTTTATAAATTGTGTTTTTCCCTCTATTCTAG
Source organism: Bombina bombina (assembly GCF_027579735.1). NCBI lineage: Eukaryota > Metazoa > Chordata > Amphibia > Anura > Bombinatoridae > Bombina > Bombina bombina. The sequence goes on from NC_069504.1 coordinate 868,506,553, forward strand.
CTGGTTCATATAGCCTAGAAGTCCAAAGGCCCTTTATGGGTTGGAGTACTTTGTACCCTCTGATAGCAGAAGGTCGTGGCTTAGTGGACTTTGACAGGGAATGAAAGGAACCATTGCCAGGTCAAATTGTGAGGGACGGATGCCTCAGGTGGTGGCTTGGGGTGCCATGCACCATGGTAGGTAGACCGAGCAAGGCTCTGTGGTAGTCTCCAGTTGGGCCACTGACCTCTCTTGATTTGAGGAGGTAGGAATTCACTTCCTTTTATATATATTAAAGTGGAAGTCAGATTACACACACAATGTAATGGCAATGCTGTTGTTCATGGTTGGCAGTCTCCTTTTTAGATGTGTTGAAACCCAATGTTAGATATAGAGGGGCGGTAGCAGTGACCACATGATGATGTTTGTGCGTGTATGAGCCCTACCTCTCTCCCAACTGTGTGGGGAAAATTAAGGTAACTGGAGTAGCCATGAAACTGTTTTGTAACTTTGATAGCCTGCAAAGCAAGTCGTTTTTCTTCAAACGATCAATTGTAAATATTTAAGTTCTGTAGACTAAAATAAATTTTTTGTATTTCTGTAGCAAACTCTGCAGAAGTGAATATTTGGTTAAACATCCCTTGTAGATAAAGAAGGAACATCAGGTTCATTAAAGGACATTAACTGTAAGAGAAATCTAGGAAAGCGTCAATACATAATAAATAGAGATTACAAAAATTATTAGAGCAAAATTAGAAAAATAGTTTTGTGTGCAGTAGCAAACACATTTTTAGCAGATAGTTTTTGCACTGATGTAAGATTTTGGGATTGTGTGTTTTTATTATTTTGCTAGTGTGCACAACATTTTTTGTCTAATAAATGTCTGAGAAAGGGTCTAATTCCCCAAATGTTACACCTTATAAAAATATAATTTCTTGTGCAAGATCAATAAATATGTATGCATGGGAACCTCTGGTTTGATCTGGTTTATTTTTGAAGCAACCTTATAAAAATCCAAATTGAAGGGATAGAAAAGTCAACATTGAAATGTACATGGGTGCACTTAAATGTGAAATAGAAGCATTTTTTGCAATATACTTCTATTTAGCGAAATTCTTCTAGTAAACGTTATTACTGGTTTTCTGCCGCGTACAAACATATCCTGTGAGCATTCAAACTCCAAAGTTCCAGTATTCAAACATGGTGCCTTGTCCGAGACTCAGTGGGGGCTTGTATGACACACATTACGTCTTCACAGAAGCAATTCCTACCACAGCCAGCTCTATGAGCTTAAATACTAGTGCATCGGCCCCCACAGGATATGTGCGTATGCCGCAGCAAATCAGTAGTAACTTTTAATAGAAGCATTGAAATATATTGCAAAAATGCTTCTGTTTCAAATTAAAATGTATTTATGTACATTTAATAAATGTATGTTTTCATGTGTATCTGACCTCAGTGACTTTGGAGTTTAGTTTTGAAAATTATCAACTAATACAAGTGACCTAACATATTTGGGAGATAAGTCACTGTGGCCTGCTTTACAACAGCTTAGCGTTGGCCTTGAAGTTTATTCCTTGAATGCCAGGCACATTATTAAACCTGTACACACACTGCTTATTTCTCAGGCAACGGGGTAAAAAACACATTGAAAGGACATACAATTCTAAATTAATAACTTATAATTCAGATAGAGCATACAAAAAAACCTTTCCAGATGACTTATTTTATCAAATGTACTGCTTTCTCTCTGAATGCATTGTTGAAACTTAGCTCCTTTCTTTGAGAGCATACAGAGATATGCCCAAGAGCATGCACTTATCTTGTGCACTGTATGGCAGCATTAAAGGACCAGTCAACACAGTAGATTTGCATAATCAACAAATGCAACATAGCAAGACACTGCAATAGCACTTAGGGGCCGAATTATCATTGTGCGAGCGGACATGATCCGATATTGCGGATCATGTCCGCTGCTTCATAACTTGTGTTTCTGGGGAGCCTGAAGGCTTGACCACAGCTTCATAACTTGTGTTTCCGGGGAGCCTGAAGGCTCGCCAGAAACACGGGGCATCAAACTCCATACAGAGCTTGATAAATATGCTTCTTAGTCTGAACTTCAAATGAATAGTAGATTTTTTTTCTGACAATTTTAAAAGTTATGCCTATTTCCACTCCCCCTGTACCATGTGACAGCCATCAGCCAATCACAAATGCATACACGTACCATGTGACAGCCATCAGCCAATCACAAATTCATATACACGTATTCTGTGAATTCTTGCACATGCTCAATAGGAGCTGATGACTCAAAAAGTTTAAATATAAAAAGACTGTGCACTTTTTTATGCACTTTTTAAATGGAAGTAAATTGGAAAGTTGTTTAGAATTGCATGCTCTATCTGAATAATTAAAGTTTAATTTTGACTTGAGTGTCCCTTTAAGTTTTTTTTTTTTAATTGTTCGCTGTATCTGAAACATAAAAGTTAATTATGATTTCCATGTCTCTTTATGTATGTTGGTGCTTGCCAATAATATAATTTATTTTACCGACCAAGAATTTATGCATTGTAATGACCCTTATTGGATATTTGTTAAGAATTGCACCTAAAAGGAGAATGGAGGTCTATCACTAGCAAAGCGCTAGGCAATTTATATGCTGCAGGCAGACAAGGTTCCCAGCCAGGAACTTGTCCACCTGACATCTCAAGAAATCACAAATGGGGACAGCACTTGTTATAGGAGTGCACGAAGGAGACTTACCAAGTCTCAAATAGCCATATAAAAAATAACAAAGTCCTCCAGCTCCTCAAGTAAAAAATACCTTATTAGTATTCCATCATGGGTCAAATAATCAACAGCAACATTTTGGGCCTAGCTCAGCCCTTTCTCATGCATACCTGACATCTCAACAAGCACATTTATCAGTGCACTAGCCACACCTCTTGCTCTCACGCAACCAATTGCATGAAACGAGGCTTGTCAATCATCCAGACCAAACCTGAGGTAAAGTAGTAGCGTTTATAAGCCACACTGCTCTTAATTAGCGTCTCAGACTCACTTGTGAGAGCCTAAAACTGCTGGGTCTCCGAAGCTGTGCATCTACAAAGTTTGCTCAAGGAGTCCATAGTGTTGCCTGTTTCTCCCTGTTTTGTTTTCTACAATCTGGCATAACACCAAAAAACAAACAAACCCCCCCCCCCCCCCAAAAAAAATCTAATGCCTTACCTAGATAATATTAGAATGCAGAAAAATGCTTGCATCGTCCTGTACTATACTGTATGTAGGTACAGAAACTCAGACACTATAAAAAGAGATATAGTTATCTAAATTACTTTATGCCTTCGAATCCTTTACACAAGAAGAATAATTCTGGGAATATACTTTGGTCTGCAAATATTGAAACGGCTGGGACAGAATCCAAAGTCTATCATTGTATAGATATGTCACAAATTCACGGCGGTCAGTAAAATATCACAGCATACAGAATGAGTGACAGCTACTTGATTAATGGGTCAAAGTTCATAGATCAAATTTTTATCAAACTTTCCATAAAATATCTACAGTTTAATGGTGTGTATTAATAAAAAAAAATGTTGTAATGAACTTTCATTATTGATTATGCCCTGTCCTGTAAGTTAAGTCTAAAAGTTATATTTTTCCTCTGCTCCCAAAGAGGCAGGAGTTTATGGACCCAGAATCCTGATACTGCAGCATTCTACTTACAGATTTCTTAATCAGAACAGGAGCTCATTTATAGCGATATCTATTTTTTAACAGCAAAAGAAATAAGATACAGTATATACTGAGAAAGGCTTTTCAAGAGGTATGCCCTCAAACTGTTAAACAATGCAACTTTTACCATCGAAACAGCATATTAAAATTTTTGATATATAGGGGCCGAATTATCAAAGTGCGGACGGACATGATTCGCTGTAGCGGATCATGTCCGCCGTACATCGATAAATGCTGACAGCACACGCTGTCGGCATTTATCATTGCACAAGTGAAATGCTTGTGCAATGCCGCCCCCTGCACAATCGGCCGCTAGCAGGGGGTGTCAATCAACCCGGTCGTATCCGTTCGGGCTGATTGCTGTCCGCCACCGCTGCTTCTTAACTACTGTTTCTGGCGAGTATACTATGTACAATAAAAATTATTCTCATGTGCATATAAACATTGCGCTTTGTATTTTCCACACTGTTGTTAAAGAAAAACAATTAAAATGTAACAAGAACAAGAAGATTTATAGCCGTTTCACAAAATATAATTAAAATCAAGCAGTTATGAAATCAATTTCATCAATTTATTATGCAACTTAAGTAAACTAGATTTTAACACAATCATAAGCCACATCATGAGTTAGATAATAAAATATTTATGTAAATTGATCTGTCACTATAAATTACGTTAGCTATTGTTTCATGGACAGCTGGTAATTTAAGGTGTGAATAACTAGTGTATGAACTGTGTGGCTCTAATGATGTAATGAATTATTAACTTTTTAAGTCACTTTCATAGTTTGCGTCAATGAGGGCTTATAATGTATACAAGGATTGAGGAAGTTAGGAACGAGAAAAGTGATTTGAGCATGATGGGATTTTTGTGTGTGATTAATGTGATGTGAATGATGTGTCTAATGTACATAGAAACTCAGTATGAAGCATATTTCTTTTTAACAAATTAAAGGTACAGTCATGTCAAAATTAAACATTTATGATTAAGATAGAGAATGTCATTTTAAACAACTTTCCAATTAACTTTTATCATTAAATTTGCTACTCTTGGTATTCTTTGTTGAGGTCTAAACCTAGGTAGGCTCATATGATAATTTCTAAGCCCTTGAAGGCCGCCTCTTATCTCAGTGCATTTTATTAGCTTTTCAGACAGACATTGCTAGTTCATGTGTGTCATATAGATTAAATTGTGCTCATTCCCATGGAGTTATTTATGAGTCAGCAGTGATTATCTTTAAAAAGAACTGAAATAAGGGGGCAGTCTGCAAAGGGTTTAGATACAAGGTAACCACAGAGGTAAAAAGTGTATTAATATAATTGTGTTGGTTATGCAAAACTGGGGAACAGGTAATAAAGGGATTATCTATCTTTTTAAATAATAAAAAACAGTAGACTGTCCTTTTATTTTATTTTTTTTAACATAAAACTGCTCGGTATGTCACCCTCATCACCTGTTTTTGTTATGCTTCCAGTCATTTTGTTTTTGTATGACACTATTTTCTGTAGCCGTCATTGCTCATCATTTACTTGTGTACTCTGCTCATTTCACGAGCCTCGGGCAATTCATTTATGATGAGTGGGCACTACATTTCTTGCCCATTTGTGATAGTTTGTATGCTGGCCACATTTCCATTGTATGCTATGCTGGTATCGATTTTTTCACAAAATTCAATTCTTCTCTTTGATTCTGACTCTCAATTGTTGCCTTGTTTAAAACCTTTGGCTTTTTTTTACCTAGTTCTTGGATTTTATTACAAGGACAGAGACTCATATTTTGCTTTATATCTTTGCTCTTTACTGAGGGCAGCGTTTTAAAGTACATTAAATTTAAACAAACAGTGAATACAATAAAGAACAGAACTTATTAACCAATGAAAACAGAGTTTGACATGAAATGGACAAAGTTGACCAATGAGCATAGTCCAACAGATCATAACATAGCCAGTAACTGTCCAATCTTCCTCTTTTCTCTTTGCTGCTCAAGAGATAAGTATATTGTTTTATTGTAAACCAAAATAAAACTAAATACGTTTTTATTATTGTTGTTTTTTCTTTGATATTCTATATATTTCTGTATCCTGTACATATACTTTATTCTATAACGTTGTTTATTTATGTTTTATTGTCTTATTGTTTTATTTTTCTAGATTTTTCCTTCTTAATCTATTTCAATTACTTTTTAACCTTTCCGGTTTTTCATTTTTACCCCTTCTATTACGTTTTTATTGTATTTCTTTTATTATATTCCTGTCTTATTTTCATTTTATTTGCACTCGTTTTTTATTTGCTTTTGCCATTTTAATTTTAATGCCTTTGCTCCCAGCATTAGTCTTACCTATTCTGTTTCCTCTTTTTCATGTTTTTTCAATTTTCTAACCCCTCTAGCTTGCGTATCCTTTTCCTCTTGTTACTGCGCTCTCTTGGTGTGGCCGCCATCTTAACTATTTTTCCTCCCTTCAGTCACGCCTCCATTTTGCGTGACGTTCAATTACCCGCCCTTATACCTGTCAATCACAGGTTTTTCCTCCTTCCCGCCCTCATTCCTCCTCTCACAGTGACCGGAACAGTTTCCTTCACAAATTGGCAACAATTGTAATAGTTTTTCAGCTGTTAGCACTTACAGAAATTTTCTCTTCAATAGAACTTTTAATAATTAACTGTTTAGTTATATATTTAGATAGAAATATATTGTTATATTTTAAAGTTGTTAAGTTTGTTCAGTTTTTTATCTTAAATACTGAATAATTTATTGCCATATTTTTAATAGGCTTTCTTATAATAGTAATTCATTATTATCAAAACATGTCTGATGATTACAAGTCTCAGTTTTCTGAGAAATCAGTCAAAGATATAATTGACAGCTCTTTAGAGCCTTTAAAGCAGCAGATGTTGCATTTCCAATCTGCTATTAACTCTGTTAATGAATTGAAAGAGAATATGACTAGAAAAGCTTCATTTAAAAAGAAGCGTTTACAAAAAAATGTTAAGTCAAAACCTTATGACAAATCTCATGTCACTTATAAAGGAGTTAATACACATCAGCACAGCTCTGACATTTCCCAGCCTGCCTTGCAGCGCAACTTAGATTCATCAGACTCAGAAAGTGATTCAAATATAAAAATTAAAAAAAGACTGACTAGAAAAAGAAAATTGCTTCAGACATGCAAATAGAAAAATATTATCCAGAATATGAAGAATTTTCTAATGAATCAATGGACAATTTTATTGACAATTCTTCTTCTGAAGAAGAAATTATTAAATCTAAGAAACCAAAGTTTATGTCTAAATCTAAAAAAGTTAAACTTTATGATAATTTTAGTGATCCCTATACTGATCCAAATGATTTAGAACATCCAAGATCAGCCCAATGGAAACCATCTAAAAGGGTTTCAAAATTTTTAGACCATTATATTCGTAAACCCCTTACCTCTAAAGCTAAAAGTATTGTAAAAAGCCGAATGCCCCCGCCCTGAGCTCCCTCACAATACCCATCTAACTCCCAACATTGATGAAAATTTATTAAAATTTTTAGGCAATAAAAATTCCAACTTAAGGAGAGGTCCTGACAGATTTTTAAAATCCTGTCAGGATAAATACTTGATACATTAGGTCCTGTGACCAAACTTTTTGAACTTTCGGAAGAAGCTATCGCTTCAGACTCTATGCTTGACCCATATGTATCTAGAGAATGGAAACAAAGATTAGTCTATCTTTTAGGGGATGCCAATACTTCCCTAGCTACCCAAAGAAGAAGACTTATTCTAAGATGTCTTGACCCAAAGATTGCAGATTTTGCCCCAACTGAAATGGGCCCTAAGGCTGATGGCCTATTATTTGGTGACACTGGTTTACAACAGCTTAGCTTCTATATAAACACCTTCAACAGCCTTAACAAAATAAAAACAAATACCAAGAAAATATTTTATCAAGCTCAACCTTTTAAGGTTTTCTCCAGGGCTGGAAAAGGCAGGGACCGCTTTTCCAGCCGCTATTCAAACATTTCAAGGTTCCACTTCCAGAATTCTACACCTTCAACCTCTGCCCATGCAAACTTCTTCCCATCAAGAAGCAGAACATACTTTAATAGAGTATCCAGGAACATCAGAAATACAAGGAGATTCTTCCAAGGTAAGTTCTCCCATCTTTATTCCCACAGATTTTTCCTCTCCAAAGATAGGTGGCAGACTCATGTATTTTATAAAAGAATGGCAAAAAATTACATCAGATCCTTGGGTCATTCATGCTATATCTGGCCTTCCATTAGATTTTATCAAAATTCCCTTCCAAAAATTTCATCCTCTCCCCATAAAATTCTCTATAGAAAATCAATCCCTTCTGGATATAGAAATTTCAGAACTATTGGAGAAGAATGCAATAGAACTTGCACATTCCACAATGGATTCTTTCATCAGCAACATGTTCTTTGTAAAAAAGAAAGAAGGTTCTCTTCGCCCTGTCATAAATTTAAGAGAACTAAATCAATTCCTTGTTTTCAATCACTTCAAGATGGAAGGTATTCATCTGTTAAGGGACTGTCTTTACAACAAAGATTGGCTTGTAAGACTAGACTTAAAAGATGTATACCTATCAGTCCCAATCCACTTAGATTTCAGGAAATATCTCAGATTCCTCTGGAGAAACAAATTATGGCAGTTTTCCTGTCTGCCTTTTGTCCTTTCTTCTGCACCTTGGGCTTTTACAAAGATTCTCAAACCAGTCACAGCCTGGTTGAGAAAAAGGGGAATTCGTCTAATAATATACCTGGACGATATCCTTCTTATCCACCACTCTCCCCTTGTTTTGAAGGATCAGTTATCCCTTACGATGAATTTCCTTCAAAACCTGGGTTTCATTATCAATTTCAAAAAATCTATTCTGGTACCCTCCCAGAACCTAATTTTCCTCGGATTCAATGTGGACACTATCTCGGCCTCGCTCAGTCTCCCTCTGGAGAAGATCAAAAGAATCAAGAAAGAGATTTGTTATCTTCTGAAGAAAATCTCTTTCCTATTCGTCTCTTAGCCAGGATTATAGGCCTTCTCTCCTCTTCTATTCAGGCAATCTTTCCAGCTCCATTTCATTACAGGGCTCTCCAAAGATTAAAAATCTATTATCTCCGACAGGGATTCTCTTACCAAGACAAAATATCTTTATCAACTGAAGCTTCGGAAGAATTGAATTGGTGGCTCCTGAATATAGAGGCCTGGAATGGGAAAGCAATTTTCTGGAGTTCCCCGGATATAATAATAGAATCAGACGCAAGCAAATCTGGTTGGGGTGCAAGATGCGGTCCCCTAATTACAGGAGGGAAATGGTCCCCTGCAGAACAAAATCTTCACATCAATTGTTTAGAACTTCTTGCAGGGGCCTTTGCAGTTCAAAGTTTTGTCAAACACAAAAACCCTGTAACAATTCTTCTTTGAATGGACAACATCTCTGCTGTCCGTTACATCAACCGATTAGGAGGGACTGCATCAAAAATGTTATCAGATCTAACAAAATATTTTATACACGATTGTCTATCCCAGAATATATCTATTCAAGCAGAATATATTCCGGGTTTAAACAATCAAATGACAGATTGGGGATCGAGATATCTTACAGACTTCAGTGATTGGAAATTGAATTCTTAAATTTTTAAAAAAATTCAATCCCTAAGGGGTCCCTTCTCAATAGACCTCTTTACCTCTCACCTGAATCATCAGATATCTCCTTATTTCAGTTGGAGGCCAGATCCCCAAGCTCTAGCGATAGATGCTTTTCTGCAACAATGGCCGATCACAGGAGCATATGCTTTTCCCCCTTTTTCAATGATCCTCAGGACTTTACTTTTTGTCAAATGTCAGCAGATTTCTCTACTGATAATAACCCCCTTTTGGCAAACCCAAGTTTGGTATCCTCTTCTACTAGAATTATCTTTCCTTCATCCAATTCTACTTCCATCCAGATCAGATCTTCTAACAGACCCTTCAGACCAATTTCATCCCCTAGTCATTCAAGACAAACTTCATCTAATCGCTTGGACGATTTCAGGGGTTCCTGGTCTGGCGTTGGATTATCGGAAGAAGCTAGACTCCTCCTTCAAGATTCCTGGGCCCCTGGAACTAAATTTTTTTATTTATCCTCCTGGCTTAAATGGTCTAGCTGGTGCAATTCTAGACACCTGGATCCCATTTCAGCCTCTTTAAATCAAGTAATTAATTTTTTATCTTCCCTCTTTCAATCAGGTTTAGCTTACAGATCAATTAATGTAGCTAGATCAGCTAGATCTGCGGGTTCATGAATTAATTAATAATATCCCTATAGGTCAACATCCTACTATTTGTAGACTTCTAAAATCAATTCGTCTTAAACGTTCTCCTTCTTCAAAGTATTCATAATTTTGGGATGTGGATTTAATTATTTCTCTCTTTAATTCTTGGCCTAATAATGAAAACTTATCTCTCGAACAACTTACAGTTAAATTAACAACTCTACTTTGTCTTTTATCTTGTAAGAGGGTCTCTGATGTCAAGGCTATTGATTTCAATTCAAAATCCTTTTCTCCTCAAGGTGTCATTTTTTCTATCTCCCGAAGAACCAAAACTTTATCTTCATCCATTTTTTATCCCTATTTTTATGAACATCCTAAGCTTTGCGTAGTTCTTTGTCTTAAAGAATACGAACAGAGAACTTCCTTGCTTAGGTCTTCATCTCACAATCAACTTCTTATGTCTTATGCTCCACCTCACTTACCCGTTTCTTCTCCTACTATCAGTAGATGGGTAAAAGGAGTTATGAATCAAGCAGGTGTTGATAATTTTTTCTCTTCTCATTCAATAAGAGGAGCTTCTGCTTCAAAGGCTTTCTCCAAATCTGCTTCCCTTCAAGATATCCTTAATGCTGTCGACTGGTCATCAGATTCAGTTTTTAGACAATTTTATTTTAAACCTATTCATTCTATTCCTTTTAATTTAGTTTCATAAGTTCTTTGCTTTAAACTAGCAAAATATGAGTCTCTGTCCTTGTAATAAAATTCTGATTATCCTAGCTTTGTGAAGGTATAATCTAGATTTTATTAAAGAGACAGAGACGAGTATTTTCCCTCCCACATTTTACTGTTTTTTTGTATTTACATGATGTTTTTACCCTCCCTTTTTTATATTAAAGTTTCTGCTATAATTATTATTAACATTGTTTTACTATATTTTATTTTAGTGCAAAATCCCACTCCAGGTTTTCAAGGAACCTGCTGATGATTATTTACGACTACTACAATCAACCTCTACAGGATTTCTATCATCTACAAGCAAGTTTTCCCTTATTCAAGACTACAAGAATTTCTTCAAGCAAAACTGTTTTTCTTCATTGTTCCTGTTCCTTCTCATCTTCATGTTCTTAGGATTCATGTTCTACCTTTTGGACAATTTCCTTTTTGGTTTTCGCAACAAAGATCAAAGAGGAAGATTGGACAGTTACTGGCTATGTTATGATCTGTTGGACTATGCTCATTGGTCAACTTTGTCCATTTCATGTCAAACTCTGTTTTCATTGGTTAATAAGTTCTGTTCTTTATTGTATTCACTGTTTGTTTAAATTTAATGTACTTTAAAACGCTGCCCTCAGTAAAGAGAAAAGATATAAAGCAAAATACTTGTCTCTGTCTCTTTAATAAAATCTAGATTATACCTTCACAAAGCTAGGATAATCGGAATTCTACTTCCATACATCCCTGACCAGCCTGTTTGCCTGAGCGGTCTTTCACACAAATAATCTTCTTACTGGTCAAATTCTGAGGCCTGTCCAGCATGTTGGGATAATGTCTCTTACTGCCACTATTCAGCCACTGGGCACACCTGGACAGACACTTACCTCTCTGCTAAATAGGGTATTACAATTTCTCTATTGGCCCTCTGTGCAATGCTTTTTGTTTGTGGTTTCTTGCCAAGGTCGTCAAATTGTCTCACACAGTACCCTTTTTGCTTAGTGATAACCTATTTTTACCCAGCATGTAACTACCTGTTCTAACAGTGTTGCATTATGTAATTTTTAGATTTTTCCATGGTTAATCCTTTGCTGTAAAACCTCAAAAATAAAAAAAAATTGTGAATCATATAAATACACAGCTTAAAATCCAGTAATTCTTTCTGAAAAGTGTTTGTGAAAGACATTTTTTTTTGTTTTATGGCAAAAAAAATAATATCTTTAGCAATGCTACTTTTGTGAAACATTTTCATTCAATGATGTTATCTCCATCTTCCTTAAATGATAATCATCTAATCAAATTGCTTTAAATAGTCTCAAGTCTGGGGCAGAAACATATCTGTTCAAGGACGCATACAACTTATGTTAAATGGATACTAAACCCAATTTTTTTCTTTCATGATTCAGATAGAGCATTCAATTTTTTTTTTTACATCTTTTATTTAGTGTCAGCAAACATAACATTAAATTTCATAGTAACATAAATCAAGGAAAAAAAATTCTATCCTTATACCGTATATGTGAGTTACTACTTAGTTTAATCTGACAAGATATAAGTCTGCTGAATTTTTCTTTTAAATAACAAAAATTAACCAGAGAGATAATATTCCTAAAATGGATTAGTTTATCTATTTATTATGTTAGATTATTTTAAGATTATATCAAATTATTTCCAGAGCTGGAGGGGAAAAAAAAAAAAAAAAAGCTGGTTGTTATCCAGATAAGATTAATTCAATTACCATATATCTAGCAACACAATTTCAGTGTTCCGGAATGGAAAGATTAAGATATCTATCTCGCTGGGGGGGAATATCCTAATAAATCTTGACCACTTTCGGAAAAAGCTAGTTATCTCATGCTCCGAATTTAAGTCCGTTGCTAGTTGTTCAACCATACATTGTTTCCTAAGATAATTCTTGATCTTCGTTATTGATGGTATTATGTTATGCTTCCAGTTCTTAAATAGCAAATTTCTAGCTGCTAAAATAATCAGATTTATTATTCTTACTTCTTTTAAAGTTGGGCTCATATCCTTCAAAAAGATTATATCTATACCTGTAAATTTAAAAGGAGTTATTTTAAGACTTTTTCTACCCAGAATTCTACTTTAAGCCAGAATTGTTGTAGTTTAGGGCAAGAACATAATACATGAATTATATCAGTAATCTACACTTAGGGCAGCTATTAAAGTTTGTATTATGCCATCTATAACCTTTATCTGGGGAATAATATGTTAAGTGCATGAGTTTCACATGGGACTCCCTCCAAGTCTCACCTATAGTGGTTTCATGAAGTAAGGCTAGGGAACGTGAGACCTGTCTCTCATGATCAATATTAATTGTAAAGAGATTTGTCCATTTTTGAGATATTTGCTTGATACATTTTTCACCCTTAAACCCTACCACATATGTGTACCATGGAGAAATAGAGGTGAGTCCAGCTTTAACCAAAACTGGCCAGTTCCCTAATCTGCCCCACGTCCAGTTCCACGGGAACTTATGGACTAGCTGCGTTACATAGTGTCTGACTTGTAGGTATGTAAAGAAGTCATGATTATCCAAGCTATACTCTTGTTTTAAATCTTCAAAGGATTTAATATTCCCTGTCTCAAAATTAACCACTTGTCGTGCATAGTATATTCCCTGTCTCTTCCATTTGAACAGAAAAGGTGAAAATGTACCTTCCTGAAATTCTGGATTGCCGATAAGAATTTGATGTTTAGGTATATCTGTATTAATTTCAACTTTTACTCCAATCTTCTTCCACGCCTTGATAATCGTGGAGATTGTTTTAAACTTCTTCATCTGTTTAGGTATAGAATGATAAGACAAATGCAGCAAAGATAATGGCATTAATGGGAATATTATATTTGCCTCCAGATCATTATCTGTGAAATAATCTGCTTCTGCTATCCAATCAGAGGCTATACATCCTAGAAAAACAAGATTATAAGAATGCAGACCAGAAAGTGCCAGTCCAGCGTGTTGTTTAGGAAAGGATAATTTTTGAAGTGATATTCTAGTTTTTTTTGATTGCCATATGAAACTTCTAAGAGTAGAGTTAAATTTCTTTATATCATATATTTTTACCAAAACAGGCAGGTTCTGCAAAATATAAAGAATCTTAGGAAGGATAGTCATTTTGTAAAGAGCTATTCGCCCTGAGATAGAAAGCGGCAAATGTTGCCAGTTCTTCATATAGCTCATGGCTTGTTTTAATATTGGAGATATATTTAGCGAATACCATTCTTGAGGGTTGTCTGATATTATAATTCCTAAATACCTAAAGGAGCCACTGACCATCTTGAAGGGATGTTTTATACAAGAATCTTTTGTTTTCCTCAGCCACAATAGTTCAGACTTTGTGTTGTTTATTTTATATCCTGAACATCGACCAAATAAATCTACTATTTTGTTAAATTTGGGGATATTTGAAGATGTATTTGAGATATATAGTAACAGGTCATCTGCATATAGAGAGACCTTCACCTCTTTTTTATGAATTTTTATTCCTTCAATCTGATGTCTGATTTTCATTGCAAGTGGTTCGATTGCCAGATCAAATAATAAGGGTGAAAGGGGACATCCTTGATGGGTTCCTCTTTCCATTCTAATTGTCTCTGATACTTGCCCATTGATAACTAAATTTGTGGATGAGTGTGAACATATATTTTCCACCAGTTTATAAAATTTATTGCCCATACCGAAGCGCTATACTGCGTCTAGCAAAAAATTATGGTTAACGCGATCAAACGCCTTTTCGGCATCTACCACTAATACTGCGGCATCTGACTGTTCTTTCAATGTGCTATCTTCGATATTGTTGAAGTAGTCGATAACTAAGAGTAATTGCCTGATTTTTGCTACTGAACTGCGATTGCGGAGAAAGCCCACCTGGTCTTTATGAATGACATCTGCTATCCCCTCTTGTAATCTTGCTGCTAAAATTGACGTGAATATCTTATAGTCGGAATTTAACAATGCTATTGGTCTGTAAGAGTCTCTGTTCACTGGGTCTTTCCCAGGTTTAAGTAGAAAGATAGTATATGATTCTAAAAATGTATCTGGTATTTGGTCCTCACCAGAAAGGTATTGGTTAAAAAGTTTGGTTAGGTGGGGAATTAAAGAGGATGCCATGATTTTGTAAAAGTCGTTAGGCATTGCGTCCGGGCCTGGGGCTTTCTCGAGCTTTAATGATTGGATAGCTTTTGTAACTTCTAGTTCGGAAATGGGCTTATTCAGTTTCTGATTAAACTCAGGTTTAAATTTCGTGATCTTTAAATCTTTCCAAAACAAATCCCTAGCAGACTTATCCATAGATGTAGGTGAATAAATTATTTTATAATGTTGATAAAAAGATTCCAGTATATCTTCGGGGGCATTTAAATGGTTATCCTTTATCTGTATTGATTCTATTGTTGGTGATTGTTTAAAGTTTTTTACTAGTCTAGATAAGAGCTTACCTGATTTATTCCCATATTTATATAGGTCCGCCTGATATTTTAGCTCTGATCGAATTGTGGAGGCTGTTAAGAAGGAATCCCGTTCTTTTTTCAGCTTGGAATACCTAGTCCAATTTTCTTCCGATTGAGAATTTAAATATCTATTGTATGCACTACTTACTGCTGCTGTTAATTGCTTTTCCTTTAAACGGGAATTGCGCTTAACTCTTGCCATATAGGCAATGATTTCTCCCCTTAATACCGCTTTCGCTGACTCCCAGACAGTTGAGAAATTAGATACTGATCCAATATTAAATTGAAAATATTCTTCTAGTTTATTCTTTAGCCAGTTACTAAATTTCAGGTCATTATTTAGATACTTTGGATAAAAGAAGCGCGCTCTTCTTACAGATAGATTATTCGCTGGAACATCCAACATCACAGGAGCGTGGTCTGAAATACAGATTTCCGAAATGGTAGCTCTGGCTCCCCTTTGATATAAACTATCATTTACAAGGATAAGATCAATTCTGGATAATGATTTAAATACCTTTGAGTAACATGTATAATTTTTTGAATCCGGGTTTTGAGCCCGCCAGATATCTCTAACTGCTAAGTTTTGGAAAATGGCATTAAAAATTTTTGCTTCTAAGTTATCTTTTTTAGTTTTTTTTGCGAGATGCCTCTTCTTAATCTATCAAGACGATAACGGGGTGCCATATTAAAATCGCCTGCAATTATTACATAACCTTCTGCTACTTGAAGTAATTGAGATTGGAGAGAGTCCCAGAACTCAGATTTAATTATGTTGGGGGCATATAAGTTACATATTGTATATATAGATCC
Organism: Bombina bombina; assembly: GCF_027579735.1. NCBI lineage: Eukaryota > Metazoa > Chordata > Amphibia > Anura > Bombinatoridae > Bombina > Bombina bombina. The sequence goes on from NC_069504.1 coordinate 868,522,519, forward strand.
GGCTATTTTCAATTTTAGTATCAAATATCTGCTTTCTGAGTCTACAATTGTAAGTAGTTTATCATATACTAGTTTTTTTCCTAGTAAAATAGCTACCCCATTTTTTCTGTTGAGAGTAGGAGCACAAATTACTTCTGACACCCAGGTCGATTTAAGTTTCAGGGATTCCTCTAGGTTTAAATGTGTCTCCTGAATTAATGCTATTGAGGTGTTAAACCTTTGTAGATGTGTTAAAATAATTTTTCGTTTGATGGGGGGATGTAATTCCCCCTATATTCCATGTTGTAAGTCTAAAATTTTTACTCATCTAATTTATATTTATTGATATAATCAACGACTGGGCAACCATTGAAAATAATAATAATAAAAAAGGGGTCTCTCAGCCCTGGAAATACTAATTTAAACATTTTTAACTATTATTAATACCATAGTTTAAGTATACAAAGATTTATCAGTAAAAAAGGGAAAAAGAAAAACATTAGCATAAGACTTAGTTAGAACCCATGCTCAACTAATTTTTTCTCTGCCTCGGCTACTGTTTGAAAAAAAAAATGTTTGACCTTCTACAGTTACCTTAAGCCTGGCGGGGTAAATAACTGTGGCCTGCCAACCAACCTTTAACATTTTTCCACAGATTGGGGAGAGCTCCTTTCTCTTAGAAGATATCTCCATAGAGAAATCTTGAAATAATAATATCTTTGAGCCATCATGAAGTAAGCGCTGATTTTTCCGATAATATTGCATAAAAAGCAATTTATCCTGGTAATTTAGAAATTTTGCGATGATTGGTCTTGGTTTGGAGACATTTGGAGATCTCCCCAATCTGTGAACTCTCTCTATCAAAAAAGGCATGGGTGGTGGAGGGATATTTAGCAATTGGGGAAGCATTTCATAAGATCTTCCTGCTGTATAGATTCTGGGTACCCTATGATTCTTAAGTTATTCCTCCTTGCCCTATTCTCAAGGTCATCTATCTTAGCTTGAAGTTTAATTATTAAGTTTTGGTTTCCGTCAATTTTTGGAGTCTGAATATTTGTCATATCCTCATGGTCAGAAATTCTCTGTTCTATTTCTTGTAGCCTACCAGCGAACTGTTTCACTTCTACTGATAGTGATGCAATATCCTGCTTAATTTCATTTCTGAGAGATTCAAATTTGGGTGATATAGCTTCTAAAATACTAGAGACTAGAGATTGTGTACTTTGAGATTCTATAGAACTTAAACTCTGTGGTTGAACGGTAGAGTCATGTAATAATGCAGGAACCTCTAAAGGATTTTTGGTTCTGCAATCCCTTGGTTTTGCTGCCATACCTGGATTAGTTTTAGGGGTGCAAGAGGGGGAAGTGATATATTTATCCATATAATCAAAAAACAATCAGTGTGTGTAAGTGTGAGAAAGAAAAAAAAAGAAGAAAAAACAGCACTACCGGGGAGTGAATGTGAGGATGTATATAAAAAGTGCAATTAATATATTACTTAAGTGAATTTAGACCAGGATTGGCAGGTAATATAGATAGGGACTGCTACGTTAAAGAATTACAGTAAACCTTGAGCTATTAGTTAGCAAAGCCAGCTCACGAGCTCCAAGAGAAAACAAAGATCAAGTGCAGAAAACTTTTCTACTTATATATACGAATTCGGTATGATACGTTTCAGATTTTTATGCATTGTATAAGGCCAGCCTTAAAAAATTATTACAGCCTCTCTAGTGAAGATCTTAATATTCTGAGTAACTATTGCACTAGTGTTCTAGTGTAGACTATAATTTATGTTATGGCAAAATTAGCCCTTTAGGCTCTCATTTGGTGCAAGTTGTATTTTAAATGCCAAGGTATTACACTCCTTGGATGAAAAATAGTTTTGTTCTAATTTTGTTATCAGTGGCAAGGTACAATAGTGACTATTTATGAATGGATATACCTCAGGTATTTAGGGTTCGAGAAAAAGAATACAAGTATATTTCCAGGATCTTAATTAAGCTAACAAGATTAGTCAAATAATGATGCACACCTATGAACCTCGCCACTGTGCTTTCCCCTTAAATATCTAGAACAAGAATTCAGCGGTTACAATAACAAGGATAAGCCAGTCAAGCTATATATTTAGCACAAATTGTGTTATGAAAACCCCAATATTGTTTAAAGAGTGATACGAATTCCCTTTATAGTGGGGTTAACAAGCTTAGGGAAAAGACTAGGTTCTATATTTGCCAACAATAGATGTGTGTTATATTGTTAAGTTGTATAATAAAGGCTACACAGATACTTAAGCTTTAAGATACAAGAATAATTCCCAGTTCATGATTTCATTTAAGGAGTAGTCTGGATTCCTATAGACCAATAAGCCTTGCTGCAGCGTTTTCCCCTTATTTGTTATAAGTCCCAGTTATAAGTTCTTACTGGGATTTATACTTATATATATTTCAAGGAGATGCAGAGATAATTCTTGTGACGACTGCATATATATTTAGCTTTTGAATATGCTTTAGTCAGATAGCAAGGCAGAAAAAGTTCTTGTAGCTTTTTTGAGTAATTTTAGTTCCTTAATATGACTTTCATTCATAAAGGGAGAGACAGTTCTTGTAGCAACTTAGAATAAGTTTAACTTCTTAAACAGGTTCTTGAACAGCGGCACAAATGAGGTAAGAAAGTCAGTTTCAGCTATATTCCAATCATATTTTAATTTTAGATTGAGCCAGGGAGCAAAGTTCTGTCGAGTATGAATTATCAAGATACAGGTAAGAACACAGTTAATTCTACCTTACCCCAATACATTCCTATACTTCGATTCGAAGTCGGGTATGGAGCCAGGAAAGTTTGCGTCTGGATCCCAGCCTTTCAAGCTCTTTGCGGTACTTACCGGACTTAGCGGGATATCTTCCAGCTGGTTTCTCCAAGCCCCGGTGGGCTGAAGCCTCCGTCTCCAGATCCCTCCGCGTAGTTCCGGAGATAGGGAGGAAAAAAAAGAAGCCGGGTTCGCTATCCTCCGGGCTGAGCGCAACAATCCGTCCGCTCACCACACGCAGCACCGGTGGGTGGGAGCGGCCACAATTGCCCTGGGAGCAGATCGAATGCCGGTAAGTTGCTGAAGACACCCACACTTCGATGTGGTAGAGGGGTACGATTCAAGGCAGACTGCTTTTCTGCTATTATACTGCAGGTTGCTGACTCCTACTAGCCCAGCATTTCCTCCGCAGAGATATGTAAGATAGGGGCAGAAACTTCAGCTATGCTGCTAGCCAAGGTATTGTTCTTCCATAATGATGGGTTACCCAGTTAAATGACCAATTGAAAGTATTAGTCTCTCCGGGGAAAGGTCTTTTTAAGCGTATGATCCCACTTTACGCTATGGAGGGTAGCTGGTAAGTTGGCTTTAACCAGCTGCAGAGTTTCCCTCTAACACAAAGGATCCAAGCGCTACAAGCCGCCAAGGTATAACTGCAGGGGAGTGGTGTCTGCACCGGTGCTCAGGTGCAGTGGTGCACAGGTGCAATCTATGCACAGTCTCCTCCTCTTCCTCTTCAGGAATTAGGGCATGTCCCTAGAGCATTCAATTTTAAGCAACTTTTGAATTTACTAATTTTTAATTCTTTCTCTTGGTATCTTTATTTGAAAAAAGCAGGAATCTTAACTTAGGATCCGGCTCATTTTTTGCTCAGCACCTAGGTAGCGCTTGCTGATTGGTGGTTACATTTAGCCATCAATCAGCAAGCGCTACCCAGGTGCTGAACAAAAAATGGGCTGGCTCCTAAGCTTAGATTCCTGCTTTTCAAGTAAAGATAGCAAGAGAACGAAGAAAAATTGATAATAGGAGTAAATAACAAAGTTGCTTAAAATTGCATGCACTATCTGAATCAGGAAATACAAAAATTTGGGTTTGGCATTACTTTAATATGTCTCTACTAATATTTTCCTGTCCTTTACTTCCCTATGAATTTGCTTTAGATTGTAAGTTTGAGAGCCTCTCTAACTGTAGCTCACTTTCAGCTAGATTACAAGTTTGTGCGTTCGTCTTTTAACGCTGAAAATATGGTATTTTCAGTCTTAAAACAGACAGCACCGCAGCCATTACAAGTCTTGTCAGTATAGGTGTACCACAAGCCTTTTAGCCTGTACCGCAACGTCAGTACTGCACTAGTAAAATGACGTTTTTTCATGGGATTCCCATAGCGCCGGTATTACGAGTTTTGCGGTCAGGCTAAGATGGTGTCCCTTGCATTCCTATTGGCTGAAAATTTTGAATCAGCCAATAGGAATTAGAGCTGCTAAAATCCTATTGGCTGCTCAAACCAGCCAATAGGATTTAAGCAGCTCTAATTCTATTGGATGATGAATCAGCCAATAGAATGAGAGCAGCTTAAATCCTATTGGCTGTTCCAATCTTGGATTGTGTACCTTGCATTGAAGATTCAGTGTACCGCGGTGGCCGTATGAAGAGGATTCTCTGTGCCGGATGTCTTCAGGATGGACCCGCTCCGCGCAGCCGGGATCAAGATAGAAAATGCTGCCAGGATGAAGATTGAAGAGGCCTCCTGGATGAAGATTTCTCGCCTCTTGGATGAGGACTTCGCCACCGGGATGAAGATTGAAGAGGCCTCCTGGATGAAGATTTCTCGCCTCTTGGATGAGGACTTCGCCGCTGGGATGAAGATTGAAGAGGCCGACCTGGATGAAGATTTCTAGCCTCTTGGATGAGGATTTCGCCGCTGGGATGAAGATTGAAGAGGCCATCTGTATGAAGACTTCTCGCTGCTCGGATGAAGATCGTTCAAGCAGGACTTCAAAAACTGTAAGTGGATTGTCTTGGGGTTAGTGTTAGATTTTTTAAGTTTTTTTTGGGTGGGTTTTATTTTTAGATTAGGGTTTGGACAGTAAAAGAGCTAAATACCCTTTTAAAGGCAATGCCCATCCAAATGCCCTTTTCAGGGCAATGGGTAGCTTAGGTTTTTTAGATAGTTTTTTTTATTTTGTGGGTTTGGGGGGGGGTGGGGGTTTGTAATGTTAGTGGGTATTTTTTTTTATTTCATAAACAGAGCTGATTTCTTTAGGGCAATGCCTTACAAAAGGTCCTTTAAAGGGCCATTGCTAGTTTATTGTAGATTAGGTTTTTATTTTGGGGTGGGTTTCCTTTTAATGGGTATTAGAATAGGAATAATTTGTATTATTTTTGATAATTTGTTTGTTATTTTGTGTAATGTATTTTTTTAGGGGGTGTTTGTTTTTCTTTTGTAGCAAAAGAGCTGTTTAACTTAGGGCAATACCCTACAAAAGGCCCTTTTAAGGGCGCTTGGTAGTTTCGGGGTGGGGGTTTGTATACTGTTAGGGGGTGTTTGTTTTTTTGTAGAAAAAGAGCTGTTTAACTTAGGGCAATGCCCTACAAAATGCCCTTTTAAGGGCCCCCCAAAAGGCCCTTTTAAGGACCCTTGGTAGTTTGGGGGGTGGGGGTTTGTATACTGTTAGGGGGTGTTTGTTTTTTGTAGCAAAAGAGTTGTTTAACTTAGGGCAATGCCCTACAAAAGGCCATTTTAAGGGCCCTTGGTAGTTTATTTTAGATTAGGCTTTTTTATTTTGGGTGTTTTTTTTGTTTTTTTTAAGAGTATTAGAATGGTAATAATTTTCGTTGGTTTTTTTTGTAATGGTAGTTTTTTTATTTTTGGTAAATTTAGGTTTTAGTGTAAAGTAGCTTAGGTTTTATTTGACAGGTAATTTTGTTTTTATTTTAACTAGGTAGTTAGTAAATAACTATTTACTAACTAGTCTACCTAGTTAAAATAAATTAAAACTTACCTGTGAAATAAAAATAAAACCTAAGCTAACTACAATATAACTATAAGTTATATTGTAGCTAGCTTAGGTTTTATTTTACAGGTAAGTATGTATTTAGTTTTAAATAGGTATTATTTAGTTAATAATTGTAAGTTTAATTTAGCTCTATTTGTTAAAGTTAGGGGGTGTTAGGGTTACGTTAGGGTTAGGGTTACGTTAGGGTTAGGTTTAGGGGTAAATATAGTTTCATTTAGGTTGCTGTGATGTGTGGGGCTGGCGGTTTAGGGGTTAATTATTTAGTTAATTATTTAGTTAATTAGTGTAAGTTAAATTTAGCTCTATTTTAATTATGTTAAAGTTAGGGGTTGTTAGAGTTAGGGTTACGTTAGGATTAGGGTTACATTAGGGTTAGGGGTTAATAGTTTAATTTAGGTTGTTTGCAATGTGGGTTGCTGGCGGTTTAGGGGTTAATAAGTTTATTTAGTGGTAGAGATGTGGGAGGCCAGAGGTTTAGGGGTTAATAGCTTTATTTAGTTGCGGCGGTGTGGGGGAGCGGCGGAATAGGAGCTAATATATTTATTATAGTGTGGGTGATGTTGGGGCGCGGCGGAATAGGGGTTAATAACTTTAGTATAGTGGCAGCGATATCGGGAGCGGCAGATTAGGAATTAATACCTTTATTTAGTTGGCGGCGATATCGGGAGCAGCAGATTAGGGGTTAATAACTGTAGGCAGGTGTCAGCAATGTCGGGAGCGGCAGATTAGGGGTGTTTAGACTTGGGTTTATGTTAGGGTTTTAACTGTATTTACTTTTCCCCATAGACATCAATGGGGCTGTGTTACGGAGCTTTTCTTTCCGCGATCGCAGGTGTTTTTTTTCTGATCTGCTCTCCCCATTGATGTCTATGGAGAAAGCGTGCACGAGCACGTCAAATCAGCGCTTGTTTTTGGTGCGGTATGGATCTTAAAAACCCCATATCGCCCGCACAAGTCTGTTTTTTTAAAACTTGTAATGGCAGCGTTATAGGGGATTAAATAAAACCACTTTTGCTGCGTTCATTAATTTCCCTATAGCGCTGAAAACTCGCAACCTAGCTGTTTGTATAAAAGTGCATCTACAACTGATTGTGCTCAAGGTCAGGGCGCTCCTCTCCTTTTGTTTGTTTGTCAATGCAAGTGTAGCAATGTACAGTGTATATAGTCCTCCATAATGTCTCCTTGTAAGTTTTATTCTATTGTACCCTTATGATTGCAATGTACCTTAGTATTGCGCTGCATAAAATGTTGGCGCTTTATAAATAAACAATAATAATAATAATATTAACTGTAACCTAGCATTGAAAATTTGACACAGTAAAATATAGGTGCAGTGTATATTTTATTATTTTCATATGATCAAGTTTGTGGTTTTCCAAGTGGGTCTTTGACTAGTGACTGCTCCCCTATTCCCAGCACCCAGACTCCTTTGCTGTCAAATGATACTAAGATATTTTTCTGGTCTTTGAACTGTGTTTTTTTATTTAATCACAAAAGGAGAAACCACATAATGTAACACTGCTCCATAATATAAATAACGTATGGAATTAAATGGAAAGTCACAATGTTGTTTGCATTATAATTATAGTGCTGGAAATGCAACACTTTTAGCAGTCAGCTATCTAGAAACCAGGCTACTGCTTGTTAATTAGTGAGGCACACAAGACGAATAATGCAGCTTCACTATATAGTAAAAATTTTAATTTTTATTACAACGCGTTTCTTGCTTGCATTTCTCCTATTCTGTATGTTCTAAGAAAGGGGCTGAACCTTATGACTGCTGGATACTTATAAGAGATTTTTAGTTTAATTTTTTTCATCTCATTAACCTTGAGAGTTTAAAATAGTATGTTTAGTTTGTATCTATTTTAAAGCCCTGACTTAACAGCTATATAACTTGAGAGATCAGTCTAAATACATATGATTCAATGTTTCCCCCTAACTCACTGTTTGGCTCAGTCAAGACTGTCTTACAATTTAAATTATTTTTATTTTTTTATTTATTCAAAACTTATCAATAATTATCAATAATCTATTGATACTAATAAATAATAACACATGTATTTGTATCTTTATACATTACTTGAGGATTTTTACAATATAAAGTAGCATCCTAATTAATAATTTTCCAGATACTGAGAGGGTAGAGGAAAAATGTCACAAATTATAAATTAAATTAATATTAAATTGTATATATAAAAAAGTATTTAATTGTTTTAGTGCCATTGTGGTAATTTTATTTGTATACTATTTTTTTCTTATCTTTCTTGCTATTAATACAGAAGTAATTATATACAAAACTTTTTTATCAAGTCTATAGTCACTTGAAAATGGAAGTTTTGGAATTTAAAAGGAATCCCAGTAAATCTAGACAGACAAAGATAAATGTCAGGATAGGATAGGCGAATACTTTGCAACATTCAAAAAATGAAACAAATTTTAATACATTTGTTTGTTCCTTTCAATATTTGAATGTGTGTACAACATTCTTTTAATGTAATAGTATTTCTAATGCTCTCTTTAAATATAATATTTGAATTATGCAATATTCGAAATAGAAAGATTTGAATTTATATATTTGTATCTATTATGTATCAATTTACTAAATTCCCTATCACATGAACTATTGAACTTCTGAATAGTATTTGTAAAATCAAATGTTACATTCAAAATTTTGAATGCAGACATTCGGTCTAATTAGGAATATTCAAAAATCCAGAAATAACTCTCGATTACCAAATTTTAATGGCTATTTATTCTTATCAACATTCCATTGTCCAAAACAAATGTCCTCAGGACTATTTGTTCTACTAATCGAATTATGCTTTCCAGACATTTGCCCACTGAAAAAGAGCATTTTAAGTTTTTTTTTTCTTTATTGGAAGACATTATTATTTAGATTATGAGGCCGAATTATCAAATTTCTGTCAGACCTGATCCGACAGTGCGGATCAGGTCCAACAGACATTGCTGAATGCGGAGAGCAATATGCTCTCCGTATTCAGCATTGCACCAGCAGCTCACAAGAGCTGCTGGTGCAACACTGCCCCCTGCAGACTCGCGGCCAATGGGCTGCCAACAGGGGGGTTTCAATCAACCCGATCGTACTCGATCGGGTTGAATTGTGGGGATTCCTGTCTGCCTGCTCAGAGCAGGTGGATAGGCTTATGGAGCAGTGGTCTTTAGACAGCTACTTCATAACTGCTGTTTCTGGCGAGTCTGAAGACTCGCCAGAAACATGGGCCCACAAGCTCCATACGGAGCTTGATAAATGTGCCTCTATATATAAGTTCTATTTAACTAATTCTATAGTTATTCCATAGCCTAAGGCGACTTTCAAATCCTTGCTGAAATAGTTTTTAAAAATGTATAGATTATTTAAATTGTGTTCTAAATACAAATTAACAGTTGATTTAAGAAAACTGTGCTAACTAAGCGTTTGATCACAATCTATCATTTCATAATTATTTACACATTAAGGGACACTTTTAATGTCAATGTGATCACAGTCAGCACTTTCCATTGTTTATTGGCAGCACTTTTGTCATTATTGCTTCTGTGAAAAAAAATGTCCATATAGTTAATGGGCCAGTTCTGTTTTTCTGATCATACTCCAAATTCTCAATACTTAAAGGGGCATTATATACCAAAATTATTATAGGTTATTTAAATAATCTATTTTGCAGCTAACTGACTGACATGCCTGGCTCACTAAAGCTGCACTAAGTTATATGAGGTCTGCTGAGAAACTGTTGTTATATTTGTAAAATAAGAAGAATTGTAAAAGAGATACATAGAACTGGCTAAAACTCTCCAGCTTTGCCTGTCTCCCACCTCCTCCTGTAAAACTGTATAGCTCCTCAACCCCTCTGATTTAAATCTAATTTGTCTAAAAACAGACAGCTATGCCTCCTCTGCTGCAACGCTGGTTACAATGTAATAAATTAGCTTTTACACACAGGGAGCTAAACTTCTCAAACACTTCGTGGCTAGAAGAAGATTGTTTCTCAGAGAAGTTTAGTTTGGTGAGGAAATGGGGTGAGGAGCTGCACAGTGTTACCGGAGGAGGTGGGAGATAGGCAAAACTGGAGAGTTTTAGGCAGTTCTGTTATCATTTTTACTGTTCTTCTTCTTTTACAAATAAAACAACAGTTTCTCAGCAGACTTCATATCATATAACTTAGTGCAGCTGCAGCTTTAGTGAATCAGGCATGTCAGTTAGTGACTTCCTGTCCGTAGTCAGTTAGTGACTTCCTGTCTGTAGTCAGTTAGTGACTTCCTGTCTGTAGTTAGTTAGTGACTTCCTGTCTGTAGTCAGTTAGTGACTTCCTGTCTGTAGTCAGTTAGTGACTTCCTGTCTGTAGTCAGTTAGTGACTTCCTGTCTGTAGTCAGTTAGTGACTTCCTGTCTGTAGTTAGTTAGTGACTTCCTGTCTGTAGTCAGTGACTTCCTGTCTGTAGTTAGTGACTTCCTGTCTGTAGTCAGTTAGTGACTTCCTGTCTGTAGTTAGTTAGTGACTTCCTGTCTGTAGTCAGTTAGTGACTTCCTGTCTGTAGTCAGTTAGTGACTTCCTGTCTGTAGTCAGTTAGTGACTTCCTGTCTGTAGTCAGTTAGTGACTTCCTGTCTGTAGTCAGTTAGTGACTTCATGTCTGTAGTCAGTTAGTGATCTCCTGTCTGTAGTCAGTTAGGAAGTGAGGGGAAAACAATAACTCAGTGACTAGAGTATAGTGCTTAGGTATACATATTCAGTGAAACACCCTGCCTCTAAACAGATAAAAATGCTAACTGCTCAATCAATTTAAGTTAAAAAATCAATAGTAAGCAATTAAATTGATAACCATGCAATTAAATCGATAACCCAACAAACACACATTCCCACTACACTGATCATAAACCTTAGGCCCCAACAATCAAGGTTCTCCATTTTGGAGATAAATTATAGTACAGACTTCACAGGGACTGATTTCTCTAACAATTTTTTTTTTAATGGGTGGGGGCACAGTTGTGGGGGGGGGGGGGCATGGGGGGGCAGTGGGGGCACACTAAATTGTGCAGTGGAGGGCTGGAGGGAGTGCTCTGTCAGCACCATGCAGAGAGTCAGCACAAATTATGAAGTGGAAGGAAGGAGTTAAGGCAGCAGGCAGCTGATACAGGAGCCCTTTCACTTGAGCTTAAACAGTTAGCACTCCACTAGTAATCTGGCCCTAAGAAGTGCATTCTACTAAATATATTAAAATATATGTATATTGTAAAATTAATATCTTTTGCTTGTCACAAATAAAATTGCTTAATTATTTTTTAATGATTTGTGATGCAAAGACCAAACACACTCCAATGAATATGAAAATAATAAAATAACCCATTTATCAAAATATTTTCAAATGTGTTTATGAACTGCAAACCCTCTCTATAGTTTACTTGGAAAAATAAATTAACACTTGTATTTTATTTCTCTTGTAAGGTGTATCCAGTCCACGGGTTCATCCATTACTTGTGGGATATTCTCCTTCCCAACAGGAAGCTGCAAGAGGACACCCACAGCAGAGCTGTCTATATAGCTCCTCCCCTAACTGTCACCCCCAGTCATTCTCTTGCAGCTCTCGACAAGATAGGAAGTATCAAGAGATATGTGGTGACTTAGTGTAGTTTTTACCTTCAATCAAAAGTTTGTTATTTTTAAACGGTACCGGCGTTGTACTGTTTTACTCTCAGGCAGAATTTAGAAGAATCTGCCTGGAGGTTGATGATCTTAGCGGTTTGTAACTAAGGTCCATTGCTGTTCTCACGCATAACTGAAGAGTATGGGAAAGACTTCAGTTGGGGGAACGGTTTGCAGATTACCTGCTTTGAGGTATGTTCAGTATAGTAGATCTAGATAATGCTGACAGAGCCTTGTATAATTGAGGTAAGCCTGATGCAGTGATTTAACAACGACTGGGTTCATGCTTATAAAAAAGGGTAATATTCATGTTAATACTCATATTTCTTAGTGACAAAACGTTTACATGTTATATAGAAAAAACGTTTTTCTCTGAGGGTGATAAATCGTTTTTTTGGGGCCTAGTTTCCACGTGCTTGTCAGATACTCCCAGGAGTATTTTCTTTAGGCCCTCTAACATCGAGTGCATGGTGGGAGGGGCCTATTTTCACGCTTCACGCTCTAGATGCGCAGTTCTTATTCAGACTGAGACATCCAGCTTCCCTAAAGGAGTCCTCTGGCATCTGAGGACCACTATAGAGGGCTTATTCCTTTCCTAAATCGTATTTGAGGGCAGGCAGGAGCCACAGCAGAGCTGTGGCAAGGTGTTTAACTGTTTATTAACTTTTTTTAACGTTTTTCAAATCCGGGTTTGGGGCCTAAAGAGTTAATCATCCATTTTCAAGTGAGTGCAATGCTGCTTTAGTCCTTTATACACACTGTAAACATTTTGAAGAGTTTACTACTTTTTTAACACTGTTTTGCAGTTTATGTGTTAGTTTTTTCTCTTAAAGGCACAGTACAGTTTTTATTTAATTGCTGTTTCACATTAATTAAAGTGTTTTACAAGCTTGCTGGTCTCATTACTAGTCTGTTAAACATGTCTGACATAGAGGAAACTCCTTGTTCAATATGTTTAGAAGCCATTGTGGAACCCCCTCTTAGAATGTGTACCAAATGTACTGAAATTTCTATAACTTATAAAGACCATATTATGGCATTTAAAGATTTATCACCAGAGGTTTCTCAGACTGACAAAAGGGAGGTTATGCCATCTAGCTCTCCCCACATGTCAGAACCTATAACTCCCGCTCAAGTGGCGCCAAGTACATCTAGCGCGTCCAATGCATTTACCTTACAAGACATGGCGGCAGTTATGAATCATACCCTCACAGAGGTATTGTCCAAACTGCCAGGGTTACAAGGAAAGCGAGACAGCTCTGGGGCTAGAACAAATACAGAGCTTTCTGACGCTTTAGTAGCTATGTCCGATATACCCTCACAATGCTCCGAAGCCGTGGCAAGGGATTTGCTATCTGAGGGTGAGATTTCAGATTCAGGGAAGTCGTTGCTTCAGTCCGATTCTGAAATGACAGCCTTTAAATTTAAGCTTGAACACCTCCGCTTATTGCTCAGGGAGAAATTGTGTAAAATGGACAAATACTTTGCAGTGCCTGTTTACACTGATGTTTTTCCAGTCCCTAAGAGGTTTTCGGAAATTATTACTAAGGAATGGGATAGACCAGGTGTACCGTTCTCTCCCCCTCCTGCTTTTAAAAAGATGTTTCCCATAGATGCCGCCATACGGGACTTGTGGCAGACGGTCCCTAAGGTAGAGAGAGCAGTCTCTACCCTAGCTAAGTGTACAACTATCCCCGTCGAGGACAGTTGTGCTTTCTTAGATCCTATGGATAAAAAATTGGAGGGTCTCCTTAAGAAAATTTTTATCCATCAAGGTTTTATTCTCCAGCCTCTTGCATGCATTGCCCCAGTTACTGCTGCAGCGGCTTTTTGGTTCGAGTCTCTTGAGGAGGCTCTACAGGTGGAGACCCCGTTAGATGATATTTTAGACAGGATTAAAGCTCTCAAGTTAGCTAATTCCTTTATTTCTGACGCCATTTTTCATCTAACCAAACTAACGGCTAAGAATTCAGGCTTTGCCATTCTCGCGCACAGGACGATATGGCTTAAGTCCTGGTCAGCAGACGTTACTTCAAAGTCTAAGCTTCTTAACATCCCCTTCAAAGGACAGACCCTATTCGGGCTGGGCCTGAAGGAGATCATTTCTGATATTACTGGAGGAAAAGGTCATGCCCTTCCTCAGGATAGGACCAATAAATTAAGGACCAAACAGAATAATTTCCGTTCATTTCGAAACTTCAAGAGTGGCGCAGCTTCAGCTTCCTCTAAAGCAAAACAAGAGGGAAATTTCGCCCAGTCCAAACCAGTCTGGAGACCGAACCAGGCTTGGAACAAGGGGAAGCAGGCCAAAAAACCTGCTGCCGCCTCTAAGACAGCATGAAGGAGTAGCCCCCGATCCGGGACCGGATCTAGTAGGGGGCAGACTTTCTCTCTTTGCCCAGGCTTGGGCAAGAGACGTCCAGAATCCCTGGGCATTAGAGATTGTTTCCCAGGGATATCTTCTGGACTTCAAACCTTCATCTCCAAAGGGGAGATTTAATCTCTCACAATTATCTGTAAACCAGATAAAGAGAGAGGCATTCTTACGTTGTGTTCAAGACCTACTGGTTATGGGAGTGATCCACCCTGTTCCATGGGAGGAACAGGGGCAGGGCTTCTATTCAAATCTGTTTATAGTTCCCAAAAAAGAGGGAACTTTCAGACCAATCTTGGATCTCAACATCCTAAACAAATTTCTCAGAGTTCCATCCTTGAAGATGGAGACTATCCGAACCATGCTCCCTATGATCCAGGAGGGTCAATTTATGACTACCGTGGAATTAAAGGATGCTTATCTCCACATTCCGATTCACAGAGATCATCATCAGTTCCTCAGGTTCGCCTTCCTAGACAGGCATTACCAGTTTGTGGCTATTCCCTTCGGGCTAGCCACGGCACCAAGAATCTTTACGAAGGTTCTAGGGTCCCTACTGGTGGTTCTAAGGCCATGAGGCATAGTGGTGGCTCCTTACCTAGACAACATTCTGATACAGGCATCGACTTTTCAAATCGCCAAGTCCCATACGAACATTGTTCTGGACTTTCTGAGATCTCACGGGTGGAAGGTGAATGAAGAAAAGAGTTCTCTCTCCCCTCTCACAAGAGTTTCCTTCCTAGGAACACTGATAGATTTAGTAGAAATGAAAATTTTTCTGACAGAGGTCAGGTTATCAAAGCTTCTAACTTTCTGCCGTGCTCTTCATTTCACTTCTCGGCCGTCAGTGGCTCAGTGTATGGAAGTAATCGGCCTTATGGTAGCGGCAATTGACATAGTTCCGTTTGCCCGCCTACATCTCAGACCACTGCAACTTTGCATGCTCAATCAGTGGAATGGGGACTACACAGATTTGTCCCCTCTTCTAAATCTGGATCAAGAGACCAGGGATTCTCTTCTCTGGTGGTTATCTTGGGTCCATCTGTCCAGGGGAATGAGTTTCCGTAGGTCAGAGTGGACTATAGTGATGACAGATGCCAGCCTTCTGGGCTGGGGTGCAGTCTGGAACTCCCTGAAGGCTCAGGGTTCGTGGACTCGGGAGGAAGCCCTCCTTCCGATAAACATTCTGGAACTGAGAGCGATATTCAATGCTCTTCAGGCTTGGCCTCAACTAGCTGCGGTCAGGTTCATCAGATTTCAGTCGGACAATATCACGACTGTAGCCTATATCAACCATCAGGGGGGAACAAGAAGCCCCGTGGCAATGTTGGAGGTTTCAAAGATAATTCTATGGGCAGAGGTTCACTCTTGCTATCTCTCAGCTATCCATATCCCAGGAGTAGAGAACTGGGAGGCGGATTTTCTAAATCGGCAGACTTTTCATCTGGGGGAGTGGGAGCTCCATCCGGAGGTATTTGCCCAGCTGATCCAACTATGGGGCAAACCAGAACTGGATCTGATGGCGTCTCATCAGAACGCCAAGCTTCCTTGTTACGGGTCCAGGTCAAGGGATCCCCAGGCAGCACTGATAGATGCTCTAGCAGTGCCCTGGTCCTTCAGCTAGTCTTCAACTGCTCAAGGCGAGACACGGAGTGGCGGATAGTTGAGAGGGGGCAAGGAGGACAGCAGTGGTTGACGTGGCTGAAGATGCTGGACCAGGAGGAGGATGGCGGCTTTGAGTTTGTGTGCTGCTTGTACTCATGTGTTGATCCCATAGGCGTTTGAGATGTGCGATCATGTGCCTTCGCAAAGCAGTTGTACCTAGGTGGGTGTTGGACTTCCCACGACTCAGTTTCTTTTGGCACAGGTTGCAAATGGCATCGCTGTTGTCAGAGGCAGACACACAAAACAAATGCCACACTGCTGAGCTCTGCAATGATGGCATTCTGGTGGTGGCAACAGCATGTGTTGATTGGCATGCTGTGTGGCTGACCCTGGGTGCCGATGCATGCTGTCTGACTGTGCCACTAGCTCCTTGCAATGACCTCCCCCTCCTTCCAACTTGTCTCCTCCTCCTCTCTGTCTCCCCATCTGAACTTTCCCCCTCTTCTTCTTCTCTTCTAGCAGGCACCCACGTGACATCCACTGACTCATCGTCATCATCAACCGCTTCACTTGTATCTGACAAGTCAACAAAGGAAGCAGCAGCGGGTACAACATCATCATCGTACGTCCATGTGTGTAATGCTGCCTGACTAAGACATATCCCTGTTATCTACATCCTCTGGCAATAATGGTTGTGCATCCCTATCACTCATTTCTTCCAACTGATGTGTAAATAACTCCTCTGACAGATCAAGTGAAGCGGCTGTGGTGCTAGTGTTGGTGGTGGCGGCAGGCGGGCGAGTGGTAGCTTGAGAGGTGCCCGAAGCTAAGCTGGTGGAGGATGGTCCGTCAAGGTTCAGAGCGGAAGCTGTAGAAGATTGGGTGTCCTGTGTTATCCAGTCAACTATGTCCTCAGAAATGTTCGAGTTCGGGGTACGTGGCCTCTGAACACTGGGCATTATTCTAGGGCCAAAGAGAATCACAGCACCACGAACACGACGGCCCCTGCGGGGTGGCCTGCCTCTGCCTGTAGGCCTGACACACACGCTTGCAGACAACTAACTGCTATTCAATCTATTACAGTCAAAATTGTATTTTTTTTTAAATGTACACTACTGTTACACCAGATATGAGTTGCACTGGGGTGACACTGTGCCCTGGCAGGCAGGCACTGAAAAGCACACGTGTGAAGGAAACTGACTGCTATTTTTTAACACAGTCAAAAAAGTGTTGGTTTTTTTTTAAATCTACACTACTGTTACACCAGATATGAGTTGCACTGGGGTGACACTGTGCCCTGGCAGGCAGGCACTGAAACGCACACGTGTGAAGGAAACTGACTGCTATTATTTAACACTGTCAGAAAAAGTGTTTTTTTTTTTTTTTTAAATCTACACTACTGTTACACCAGATATGAGTTGCACTGGGATGACACTGTGCCCTGTCAGGCAGGCACTGAAACTCACACATGTGAAGGAAACTGACTACTATTATTTAACACAGTCAAAAAAGTGTTTTTCATTTTAAATCTACACTACTGTTACACCAGATATGAGTTGCACTGGGGTGACACTGTGCCCTGGCAGGCAGGCAGTGAAACGCACACGTGTGAAGGAAACTGACTGCTATTATTTAACACAGTCAAAAAAGTGTTGTTTTTTTTAAATCTACACTACTGTTACACCAGATATGAGTGGTGGCACTGGGGTGACACTGTGCCCTGGCAGGCAGGCACTGAAATGCACACGTGTGAAGGAAACTGACTGCTATTATTTAACACAGTCAAAAAAGTGTTTTTTTTTTTTAAATCTACACTACTGTTACACCAGATATGAGTTGCACTAGGATGACACTGTGCCCTGGCAGGCAGGCACTGAAACGCACACGTGTGAAGGAAACTGACTGCTATTATTTAACACAGTCAAAAAAGTTTTTTTTTTTTTAGATCTATACTACTGTTACACCAGATATGAGTTGCACTGGGGTGACACTGTGCCCTGGCAGGCAGGCACTGAAACGCACACGTGTGAAGGAAACTGACTGCTATTATTTAACACAGTCCAAAAAGTGTTGTATTTTTTTAAATCTACACTACTGTTACACCAGATATGAGTTGCACTGGGGTGACACTGTGCCCTGGCAGGCAGGCACTGAAACGCACACGTGTGAAGGAAACTGACTGCTATTATTTAACACAGTCAATAAAGTGTTTTTTTTTTTTAAATCTACACTACTGTTACAACAGATATGAGTTGCACTGGGGTGACACTGTGCCCTGGCAGGCAGGCACTGAAACGCACACGTGTGAAGGAAACTGACTGCTATTATTTAACACAGTCAATAAAGTGTTGTTTTTTTTTAAATCTACACTACTGTTACAACAGATATGAGTTGCACTGGGGTGACACTGTGCCCTGACAGGCAGGCCCTGAAACGCACACTTGTGAAGGAAACTGACTGCTATTATTTAACACAGTCCAAAAAGTGTTTTTTTTTTAAATCTACACTACTGTTACACCAGATATGAGTTGCACTGGGGTGACACTGTGCCCTTGCAGGCAGGCACTGAAACGCACACGTGTGAAGGAAACTGACTGCTATTATTTAACACAGTCAAAAAAGTGTTTTTTTTTTAAATCTACACTACTGTTACACCAGATATGAGTTGCACTGGGCTGACACTGTGCCCTGGCAGGCAGGCCATGAAACGCACACGTGTGAAGGAAACTGACTGCTATTATTTAACACAGTCAAAAAAGTGTTGTTTTTTAAAATCTACACTACTGTTACACCAGATATGAGTGGTGGCACTGGGTAAGTGGACACAGTATACACTGTGAGCCTGACACACACGCTGGCAGGCAGGCAACTGCAATTAGATTACACAGGAAAAAAAAAAAAAGCAGACTGATGTTCTAGCCCTAAAAAGGGCTTTTTGGGGTGCTGTCCTTACAGCAGAGATCAGATGAGTCCTTCAGGACTGTAGTGGACACTGAATACACTAGCCTAGCTATCAATTTCCCTATTAAATCAGCAGCAGCTACACTATCCCTCCTCTCACTAAGAATGCAGCTTCCAAATGAATCTAAAATGGATGCTGTCCAGGAGGTGGGAGGGTCTGGGAGGGAGTACCTGCCGCTGATTGGCTGTAATGTGTCTTCTGACTGTGAGGTAAAGGGTCAAAGTTTACTCAATGATGAAGAATAGGGGGCGGATCGAACATCGCATATGTTCGCCCGCCGCGGCGAACGCGAACATGCTATGTTCGCCGGGAACTATTCGCGACATCACTATTATTAAATAATAATTAACTATTTAATAACTACATAGTTAAAATAAAGACAAATTTACCTGTAAAATAAACCCTAACCTAAGTTACAATTACACCTAAAACTACACTAGCATTAAATTAATTACCTAAACTAACTACAATTAAATACAATTAAATAAAATAAACTAAAGTACGGAAAAACCCCCCACTAAATTACAAAAAATAATAAAATAATTACAATTTTTTTAAACTAATTACACCTAATCTAATCCCCCTAATAAAATAAAAAAGCCCAAAATAATAAAAAGCCCTACCCTCTGTGACGTTCCGACCTCCTAGGCTCCCCCTTGTCAGCCTCATAACCAGTAACTTCAGCAAATGGCTTCACATCTCTTTTATCTAGATAACCAACAGAAGAGGCATCAGAAAAGTCACCTATACACTGGCTAGAGTCAGAAGGAACGTCTTTAGTAGAGACAGAAGGAAACTCTGAAATTAAAGAGTCAGCATCACTTGTAGTATCTGGATCTGCACCCTTAACTACTGGAAGATTCAAATCAGGACTCTCCCATCCATCAGAATCCGCATCTATTTTTCGCTTGGAGGCAGATTTTTTCCCTTCAGTGTCCATATCCTCCTCAGAACTAGAGGACACAACAGCAGACCAATCAATGTTCTCCCCTTCACCAAGAACAGCATCAGGAGCAGCATCACAAGATGACTCAGTGAAGGAAAAATTCTCTGTCACAGGAACAGCAACAGTATCATCCACAGAATTGGGCAACAGGGCTTCAAGAACATCTGAAGCAGCTATCACATTAGATGTAGCAAGATCCACTTCCTGAAGATGAGATTGGGCTTCCTCCACCTTCTCAGCCACAGGAACCACCACAGGAGCATCAGACACCTCTCCGACAGGGACCCCAAATGCAGATTTCTTGCACAAAAGAGGTAATATAGAGTTCAATGCCTCATCAGAGACCTCCTCCTCAATCACAGATGGCTCAGCTGCAACTGAAGATGTTTTTTTTGCAACATCAGCATAGGAAGGCTTCACTCTATCAAGCCCCTGAAACATCTTCAAAGGACACATCCTGCACAGATGACTTGAAGAACCACACAGGTCACAGGTCCGGCGTTTACTACAGTGGGCAACAAGATGATCCTCCTCACCGCAATTTCGACATCTGGCACCTGGGCAATTTTCAGCAATGTGACCAAACAGGTTGCAACTACGGCAAAAAAGAGGCATGTCATCATAGTATAGGAAACCTCTATTTCCACCAATGGCGAAAGTCTGTGGAGGGTGTTTCTTTTCACCAATACCTAATTCATCAGGCACAAACCGCACCCAGAACCTGCGCTTTCCATTGAAAGTCCCAAACTGATTCTTCAGCTTGCTACCTCCTTGAACATCATCAAAGTAGCGACAAAGAAACAGACGAATTTCCACATCAGTGACCCAAGGGTTGTACATATGTACTGTCACCGGGATTCTTCTCTCCCTCTGCACACAGGCAACAAATTTCATGCCAACCAACTCTGGAGCAGCAGCCATATCAATAGTCCGTTGATAGCAGGTCTGTAAATAATGCTCATCGGTGAAAGCCACATCAAAAATCCCTCTTGAAGGGAATGACTGAACACAATGCAAACTTGCTCTTGGCATCTTCAAAACACCCTCCAAAACCACCTGCTGGACATGAGCCAAACCAATCTTCTCTCGAAAGTCCTCAGAGATGAACACCCGAAGTGTATGGGGAACATTTGGCACATTGGTAGCCATATTTGCCCTATTGCCTCTTTAGGCTGGATTTCAGAGCGCCCCCCCAAAAGCAGCATGTGGCTGAAGTCCAGGGACGATGCCACAAGGCCAAGGGGACGGCCCTACTACCCAGTTGCTCTACGCCTAAGGAGTAGCCACCCCCCCAATAGCAGCAGGAGCCCAAACCCCAAAGGGAAAGGACCCCAGGCCGAAGGAGCAGGTCTCCAGGCAGCAAACCAAGACCAAGCACAGAAAACTGCACTTGATCCAAGCCAAAGGCCCGAGAAGCAACCTCAGCTGATCATTTCGGCCTATTGTGGGCCTCGTCAGTGAGGTGCAGCAATATCTCTCTAGGCACACTGAGCAACGGGTCCACGTCTGGATTCCCGCATCACACTTAGGGAGACTTCCCTAAGTGTCATAATTTGCATAAATAAAAAGAGAGAAGCGCTCAACCTGGGAACGAACAATAGCATAATAGCTTGTTCTATGGCTAGTTACCACCCTAGAAGCAGCCTCTTTTTGCTCAATATGTGCCTTTCACAGAGAAGAACTTTCCTGTAGCATATCAGTCTGATCCTGACTTCACAGTACAGTCCAGCCCCGAAATACCAGGCAATCCCTCTCTGAACAAGAGAAACGGCAAAACCCCAGACGTACGTTTCGGCCTATTGTAGGCCTCGTCAGTGAGGTGCAGCAGTATCTCTCTAGGCACACTGAGCAACGGGTCCACGTCTGGATTCCCGTATCACACTTAGGGAGACTTCCCTAAGTGTCATAATTTGCATAAATAAAAAGAGAGAAGCGCTCAACCTGGGAACGAACAATAGCATAATAGCTTGTTCTATGGCTAGTTACCACCCTAGAAGCAGCCTCTTTTTGCTCAATATGTGCCTTTCACAGAGAAGAACTTTCCTGTAGCATATCAGTCTGATCCTGACTTCACAGTACAGTCCAGCCCCGAAATACCAGGCAATCCCTCTCTGAACAAGAGAAACGGCAAAACCCCAGACGTACGTTTTGGCCTATTGTAGGCATCGTCAGTGAGGTGCAGCAGTATCTCTCTAGGCACACTGAGCAACGGGTCCACGTCTGGATTCCCGCATCACTACAGGAAAGTTCTTCTCTGTGAAAGGCACATATTGAGCAAAAAGAGGCTGCTTCTAGGGTGGTAACTAGCTATAGAACAAGCTATTATGCTATTGTTCGTTCCCAGGTTGAGCGCTTCTCTCTTTTTGTTTAAAAGTTTTTTGTTTAAAAGTGCATGCTCTATCTGAATAATGAAATAAATATTTAAGGGTTTAAGTCCCTTTAAATACAAAACTGCATGATAATGTTCCATCTTTTATGAGAATTTGGCAATGGATAATGCAGCTTTATTTTGTCAGATGAGTATTTTGTTTTATTGGTATTTTCATTTTACTGATTTCTCTGTCCCCCAGAACAAAGGGACCCTTGCTAACCAATCACAAATATACACATATATATATATAAGATGTGCAGGTAAAGAACGCAATTGGATTAGATAATATACCTTCCCTTAAAGGGGCAGTAAACCTAGAAAATAATGTTATATAATTCTGCATATTCTCACCCTGACCTGACCAGAATCTAACTTTCAATTGGCCTTTTAAATTGTCTTTTGACTTAGCAATTAAAGGGACAGTCTAGTCAAAATTAAACTTTCATTATTCAGATAGGACATGTAATTTTAATCAACTTTCCAAAAGTTATCTATATATGGGCCATATAGATAACACTGTGTACAGGCACATGGAGTTATTTAAAGGGACACTCAATCAAAATTAAACTGTCATTATTCAGATAGAGCATGCCATTTTAAACAACTTTCCAATTTACTTCCATTAACTAAATGTGCACAGTCTTTTTATATTTAAACTTTTTGAGTCACCAGCTCCTATTGAGCATGTGCAAGAATAAGTGTGTATGCATTTGTGAATGGCTGATGGCTTTCACATGGTACTTGTATGCATTTGTGATTGGCTGATGGCTGTCACATGGTACAGGGGGAGTGGAAAAAGACATAACTTTTAAAATTGTCAGAAAAAAAATCTACTACTCATTTGAAGTTCAGACTAAGTGCTATTGCATTGTCTTGTTATCGTGCATTTGTTGATTATGCAAATCTACTGTGTTGACTGGTCCTTTAAGATTTAGCCCAACACAATGCTAACTGCAGGACAATAGATAATAAACAGTCACAGTCATGTGATCAGGGGGCTGGAAGAAGGCTCCTAGATACAAGGTAATCACAGAGGTAAAAGGTGTATTAATATAACAGTGTTCGTTATGCAAAACTTGGGAATGGGTAATAAAGGGATTATCTATCTTTTAAAATAATAACAATTCTATTGTAGACTGCCCCTTTAAGTAATTTAGTGGACCCAGCTGACTGCCCTGCCTATATATTTAACAGTAGCTTGGGCTGTGCTTTGCACTGGGGGTGCATTTCCTGGGCAGTATGCATTGTTACAATAGCATATGTTCACATTTCTAAAGTGAACATTTTATAAGTGAGGCACTAAGATAAGAATTATACAAGCATTGAACAAGGGTTGGACGAGGGGCAAGACATAAGGCAAGTCATTTTGTGTTTTATGTATCTCATTGTTTCCTTATGCAAGTGCTGCTGTAATACTGTGTCTTATGTGTTTAATTGGTTCCCACTTTTGTAAAAATGCTCAATATCTTTATATTCCTTTTTGCTACCTCCTGTCTCTATAACAAACTACTTTATTCAATTACTCCTTCCCCCTCACCACCTGCACTGCTCATTAGCCCATCTCTCTTAAACGCACCTTACTTTTGTACTCATTAACTTTATCTATTCCTAAACACTCTCTCTACCTCCTGCACCTCATCTCAAAAACAGTCTCATTACTGCAAATCTGTATCTCATCTCATGTCACTCTCCCTCTTGCTTATACTAGCTGCTGGTGACATCTCCCCTAATCCTGGTCCCCAACAACTTCCTAGCCGTACACATCCATGTGTACCATTCCATAGACTCAGAAAACAAAACTCTTGTAACCTTACTCACATTTCTCTTGCATCTAAAGCCACTACCCTTTCACTTGTGCACTCTGGAACTCTCACTCTGTTTGCAACAAGCTCACTTCTATACATGACCTCTTTATCTCCTGCTCCCTCAACCTTCTGGCTCTAACAGAAACCGAGCTCACTCCCCTAGACACAGCATCCAATGCTGCTCTGGTCCATGGGGGTCTCCACTTACGCCACACTCCTAGGTCTGATAATAGACAAGGAGGTGGTGTAGGTATTTTACTTTCCTCTAGTTGCACCTTCCAACAAATACATCCCTCACATTTTCCTCATTCGAAACCCATATGATTCGCTTATTCTCTCCCCTCTCTATACGTGTTGAGGTCATATACTGACCCCCTGGCTCCTCAACTCAATTTCTAGATCACTTGGCTGCCTGGCTACCTTATTTCCTTTCCTTGGACACCCCTGCCCTCATTCTTAGCGATTTTAACATCCCTCTTGACAATACTACTGCCACCTCTGCAAAACAACGTCTGCAACTCACTTCCTCTTTCGGTTTGTCACAATGGACTGACTCTCCCACTCACAAAGATGGTCACTCCCTTGACCTGATCTTTAGCTATAGATGCACTATTTCAAACTTCACAAACTCTCCTTTTCCTCTTTCTGACCACCATCTCCTCACTTGCAACATCTTATCCCTCCCTACAACTGTCCCTCCTTTTACTCCTCACACCAAACTTCACAGAAGTTGCTAATTCCCTCAAACCTCTCCTCTCATCCATCTCCTCCTTTTCCTGCCCTGACCAATCTATGCCCCTATAATTCCACCCTTATATCGGTCCTTGACAAACTGGCCCCTCTTACCATTGCTCGGAAATCACACACTCATCCTCAGCCCTGGCATACTCCTCTGACACGGTACCTACGCAGATGTTCCCGTACTGCTGAGTGCACTGGAGAAAATCTCAGAGTTCAGCTGATTTCCTTCTTTACAAGTTCACTTTGAACTCCTACTATTCTGCCCTTAATCTCTATAAGCAACATTACTTCTCTACTCTACTCTTTCTTCAAACCCAAAATGTCTGTTCTCCACTTTCAATACTCTTCTGTGCCCACCTCCACCCCCTAATACAACTGCTCTGTCAGCTCAAGACTTTGCCAGCCACTTCAATAACAAAATCGACTCCATACAAAATGAAACCAGCTCTCAACATACTTCCATTCTCTCACCCCCTCAAATGCTCACAATCAACCACAACCCACATAGCCATAAATTTAGCTTATTCTCCCCTGTTACTGAGGAAGAAGTTTCGGCACTTATACTGCGCTCTCACCTCACTACCTGTCCCCTTGACCCTATCCCCTCAAAGCTGCTCCCCTCCCTCTCTTCTACCCTTACCCCTATACTCACACACATTTTCAACCACTCCCTCAGCACCGGTATATTTCCCTCATCTCTGAAACATGCACTGGTCACACCTATCCTCAAAAAAACCTTCTCTTGATTCAACCTCCCCATCCAACCACCAACCTATTTACCTACTCCCTCTTGCCTCAAAGCTTCTCGAAAAGCTAGTATATGCATGCCTATCCCATTTCCTTACATTAAACTCCCTCCTAGACCCGCTGCAATCTGGATTTCATCCCCATCACTCCACATGTTTATAATGTTTTTGTGGGATTATATTATATTATACTGCCTAATGCATACATGGGTGGTATTTAACATTGTGAAACTGTGTATATAATATATGATATATATGGATACACTGATACTTTATTCTATTATATAAACAACATAGTATTATTGAGAAGAAACACTCTGTATGTTTACCAGGGTTCTCATAGCAACCATGCTAATTAGGATTGGACACAAACCCTCCATGTGTACCAGGGTTCTCATAGCAACCATGTTAATTAGAATTGGAGCCCATAGAGGCTGAGAAACGCGTTGCTTTTAATAAAGTATATAATTTTTATTAATCTGTACACTTGCTGCTGTTTTTTTCTGGGGCATTCTTTACCCTGAATCATTTTGGGAACAATTTTCTGTTTGCTGAACCCTTGGGAATCAGTCAGCTGGGCGGCTGAGTAGCTCCAGCCTGTGTTTATTGCACCTGGAGATGCTTAGAAATATGTAAGTGTGCCTATTTCCTATATAGACACATCCTGTATCAAACTGTGCTGGGCTATGTTGGCTCTGTATCCCTTTATATAGGAATATTTTTGGACACCACGGACGAGGTCTCTTCCTTGGATTTCTGGCTGCACTCGTTCAGTTTGCTGGGCAACTGTGAGGTTCCAGTCTACATCTTTGCACCCTAGGGTGCAGTTTGTTTGTGAGTATATTTCTTGCTAAAATTGAATCCATCCTGTGTGTTTGGTATTAGGCCATTGAGTGCCTCTGTGTTCTTCTCTTCTAGATCAATCGTTTTGTCAGGATCCTGGCCCTCCAATGACAGAGAGCTGACCACTACATTCTTTGGGAGCTACCTCAACCTTTTGGACATAATTTGGTTGTATGGACTATTATTTGTCAGTTTAAAGGATTATTCTATTTTTTAGATTATTTACATTGTTTATTTCTGATTATATGTTGCTGTTATAATTAATTTCTCACGAAGAGCACCCCTGGAGAATTGGTGTGCTATCACACACTATTTCTACATTTTTGTATCACTCCACAGAGACAGCAATCATTAAGGTTACCAACGACCTACTTACAGCAAAATCAAAAGGCCACTTCTCTCTGCTTTTCCTCCTTGATCTGTCCACAGCCTTTGATACTGTTGACTACCCACTTTTGCTTCAAACCCTCCAATCCTTCAGCATTTGTAACTCAGACCTCTCGTGGTTCTCTTCCTACCTGTCAAACCATACCTTTAGTGTAGCCTTCTCTGGGGCCTCCTCTGCCCCGTCACCATTTTCTGTTGGGGTACCGCAAGGCTCTGTCCTCGATCCCCTTCTCTTCTCAATCTACACGTCATCATTAGATTCCCTACTAAAATCCCACAGGTTCCAATATCATTTGTATGCTGATGACACCCAAATCTACTTCTCTTGACCTATCTCTTTCCTTGCTAACCTGTGTCACTAACACATTCTCTCCCTCCCGTCCCCTTCGCTCTGCTCATGACCTCCTACTCTCCTCCTCTCTTTTAACCTCCTCACACTCCCACTTACAGGACTTCTACAGACTGGCTCCCATCTTGTGGAACTCTCTGTTTCGCTCCACAAGACTCTCCCCTAGTTTTGAAAACTTCAAGTGCTCCCTAAAAACTCTACTGTTCAGGGATGCATACAACCTACACTAACCTTTCTTTTACCGTTTCCTCTCCTCCATTGCTATCTCCTTGAACCCCATAGTTAAACATATATATATATCCTATCACTCCACAGAGACAGCTATTGTTAAGGTCACCAACGACCTACTTACAGCTAAATCAAAAGGCCACTTCTCTCTGCTTATCCTCCTTGATCTGTCCGCAGCCTTTGACACTGTCGACCACCCTCTTTTGCTCCAAATCCTCCAATCCTTCGGCATCTGTGACACAGCCCTTTTGTGGCTCTCTTCCTACCTGTCAAACTGTACCTTCAGTGTAGCCTTCTCTGGGGCCTCCTCTGCCCCATCACCACTTTCTGTCTGAGTACTGCAAGGCTCTGTCCTCGGTCCCCTTCTCTTCTCAATCTATACGTCATCACTAGGTTCCCTAATAAAGTCCCACGGTTTCCAATATCATTTGTATGCCAATGACACCCAAATCTACTTCTCTGCACCAGAACTATCTCCTTCCTTGCTAACCCGTGTCACTAACTGTCTTTCTCACATCTCTTCCTGGATGTCCTCCCACTACCTCAAGCTAAATCTCTCCAAAACTGAGCTCCTCATTTTCCCCCCTTCTTCCAAAATCTCCACCCCCAATATCTCTATAACTGTTGACAACTCCATCATTACCCCTACCCCGCATGCCCGATGTCTCGGGGTTACATTTGACTCAGATCTTTCCTTCACTCCTCACATTCAGTCCTTGGCTACAGCCTGCCGCTTCCACCTTAAAAACATCTCTAAAATTAGACACTTCCTTACACAAGACACAACTAAGATTTTAATCCACTCTCTCATTCTTTCCCACCTTGATTACTGCAACTCTGTCCTCTCTGGTCTCCCCACCTGCCGCCTAGCTCCTTTACAATCCATAATGAATGCCTCTGCCAGACTCGTCTTCCTTACACGTCGCTCTTCATCTGCTGCGCCTCTCTGCCAATCCCTTCACTGGCTTCCTCTTGCCTCTAGGATCAAACACAAAACTCTCACTCTGACATACAAAGCCCTCAACTGCACTGCTCCCCCCTACATCTCAGACCTTGTCTCCAGATACTCTCCCTCCCTTTCCCCTTCGCTCTACTCATGACCTCCTACTCTCCACCTCTCTTGTCACCTCATCACACTCCCGTTTACAGGACTTCTCCAGACTGGCTCCCATCTTGTGGAACTCTCTGCCTCGCTCCACAAGACTCTCTTCTAGTTTTAAAAGCTTCAAGTGCTCCCTAAAGACTCTACTGTTCAGGGACGCATACAACCTACGCTAACCTTTCCTAATACCAGTTCCTCTCCTCCACTGCAATCCCCTGAACCCTCTTAGTATGTAAGCCTAAAAGTCCAGCTGTTTGCAGATCACCTTCTTAAGAGCTGACTACAACAGTGCAACTCTTGGCAGGGCCCTCTACCCTGTAATTGTTTTGTTGTACTCCCCCTTTGTTTATAGCGCTGCGGAATCTGTTGGCGCTCTACAAATAACCGATAATAATAATATAAATACAGCTTTAGCAATGTATCTCAATGTTTTTTTTCCTAACACCCGAGATCTCCTATCTTTGAGCCCTTATAACTTTTGTGTGCAATATTTTTTTATTAATTTTTATTAGACAGTGTAACTGAACTTTGTAATGTATTTTTTAATGGCTAGATTTAGAGTTTTGTCGGTAAGGACCCGCGTAGCTAACGCCGGCTTTTTTCTGGCCGCACCATAAAAATAACTCTAGTATTGAGAGTCCACATAAAGGCTGCGTTAGGCTCCAAAAAAGGAGCGTAGAGCATTTTTAACGCAGCTTCAACTCTCGATACCAGAGTTGCTTACGCAAGCGGCCAGCCTAAAAAACGTGCTCGTGCACGATTCCCCCATAGAAAACAATGGGGCTGTTTGAGCTGAAAAAAAACCTAACACCTGCAAAAAAGCAGCGTTCAGCTCCTAACGCAGCCCCATTGTTTGCTATGCATAAACACTTCCTACGTCTGCACCTAACACCCTAACATGTACCCCGAGTCTAAAGACCCCTAACCTTACACTTATTAACCCCTATTTTGCCGCCCCCGCTATCGCTGACCCCTGCATATTATTATTAACCCCTAATCTGCCGCTCCGTAAACCGCCGCTACTTACATCATCCCTATGTACCCCTAATCTGCTGCCCCTAACACCGCCGACCCCTATGATATATTTATTAACCCCTAATCTGCCCCCCACAACGTCGCCGCCAGCTACCTACAATAATTAACCCCTAATCTGCCGACCGCAAAGCGCCGCCACCTACGTTATCCTTATGTACCCCTAATCTGCTGTCCCTAACACCGCCGACCCCTATATTATATTTATTAACCCCTAATCTGCTCTCCACAACGTCGCCTCCACCTGCCTACACTTTTTAACCCCTAATCTGCCGAGCGGACCGCACCGCTATTATAATAAAGTTATTAACCCCTAATCCGCCTCACTAACCCTATAATAAATAGTATTAACCCCTAATCTGCCCTCCCTAACATCGCCGACACCTAACTTCAATTATTAACCTCTAATCTGCCGACCGGAGCTCACCGCTATTCTAATAAATGTATTAACCCCTAAAGCTAAGTCTAACCCTAACCCTAACACCCCCCTAAATTAAATATAATTTTAATCTAACGAAATTAATTAACTCTTATTAAATAAATTATTCCTATTTAAAGCTAAATACTTACCTGTAAAATAAATCCTAATATAGCTACAATATAAATTATAATTATATTATAGCTATTTTAGGATTAATATTTATTTTACAGGTAACTTTGTAATTATTTTAACCAGGTACAATAGCTATTAAATAGTTAAGAACTATTTAATAGTTCTAAAGATGCATATTTATTGGAAACCAAAATAGAAAAAAGTGAATAAAAACAAAGTGAGCATAAAACAAAGTGCTGGGCTGTCTTACGCGTTTCGGCTACATAGTAGCCTTATTCATAGACACACTCTGCAAAGACAGGCACTGAGCTTAAATAGATCATGTGACTGAAAGAACAGAGCCCCAGCTGAACATAATGAACAATTAAACATTCCGGTATAAACTGTGATACAAAGGTGTGAATAACAGACATGTAATCAAAATGGATTCTATACTTATCATTGCACATATTACATAAGGGGAAGAAATTGAAAAATTTGAGAATAACAGAGCACCTATTTAAAATGTAAAATTTTAACATTGAAAGCATAGGGTAATCAAAGCCGCACAACCAAAGGGACATATTGAACTTTACAGTGCCTTGGAGACTCGCATGGTTTTTTGCTCTCATCTGCTGTTTGGATACATTGTTACCACGCTAGAATCTCGGCACTCAGGTGAACCACAGGTGTATGGGGCTACTTTCGAGTAGTAGGGAATCCTATTGGTGCAGGAGACGATTCGCGTCACGGACCGGAAGCACCCGACAACGCTCAGCCACAACGTGCAAACCTAACAGCACTACGGAGGCTGCAGAACGGTACACATACACGGATGACAAGTGGAGCACCGGATAAAGACCTCTACGAGTGAGGAATCAGAGGTGCAGTGAGGAATTAGAGGCGGGGATTTTCTAAGGCTCCCGGAGACAGGCTCAAATAGCAAACGTGGTGAGTTATACACCACCCCGGTGTTTAAGCCGCATCATTGTTATATATATACTCACCTGCCTACACCTCATACTCTGCTTCACCCATTATACCGTACCCTTTTGCATTGTTTGCACGTTAAACATACAGCTTATATAGCTTGGACAGGATTTATTTCCCTCCCCATGCACCACATACACCTTGAGCTGCACTAGGAAGAATTTTCTCACTGAACAACTATTTAATAGTTACCTAGTTAAAAAAATTACAAAATTACCTGTAAAATAAATCCTAACCTAAGTTACAATTAAACCTAACACTATACTATCATTAAATGAATTAAATAAAATACCTACAATTACCTACAATTAAACCTAACACTAGACTATCAATACATTAATTAAATACAATATCTACAAATAACTACAATGAAATAAACTAACTAAAGTACAAAAAATAAAAAAGAACTAAGTTACAAAAAATAAAAAAATATTTACAAACATAAGAAAAATATTACAACAATTTTAAACTAATTACACCTACTCTAAGCCCCCTAATAAAATAACAAAGACCCCCAAAATAAAAAATGCCCTACCCTATTCTAAATTACTAAAGTTAAAAGCTCTTTTACCTTACCAGCCCTGAACAGGGCCCTTTGCGGGGCATGCCCCAAGAAGTTCAGCTCTTTTGCCTGTAAAAAAAACATACAATACCCCCCCCCAACATTATACAACCCACCACCCACATACCCCTAATCTAACCCAAACCCCCCTTAAATAAACCTAACACTAAGCCCCTGAAGATCTTCCTACCTTATCTTCACCATACCAGGTTCACCGATCCGTCCTGAAGAGCTCCTCCGATGTCCTGATCCAAGCCCAAGCGGGGGGCTGAAGATGTCCATGATCCGGTAGAAGTCTTCATCCAAGCGGGGCAGAAGAGGTCTTCCATCCGATTGAAGTCTTCATCCAAGCGGGGCAGAAGAGGTCTTCCATCCGATTGAAGTCTTCATCCAGGCGGCATCTTCTATCAACATCCATCTGGAGTGGAGCGGCAGCATCCTGAAGACCTCCGATGCGGAACATCCATCCTGGCCGACGACTGAACGACGAATGACGGTTCCTTTAAATGATGTCATCCATTCAATTGGCTGTTCCGATCAGCCAATAGAATGCAAGCTCAATCTGATTGGCTGATTGGATCAGCCAATCGGATTGAACTTGATTCTGATTGGCTGATTCCATCAGCCAATCAGAATATTCCTACCTTAATTCCGATTGGCTGATAGAATCCTATCAGCCAATCGGAATTTGAGGGACGCCATCTTGGATGACGTCCCTTAAAGGAACCGTCATTCTTCAGTTGGACGTCGCCGGATGAAGATGGGTCCGCGTCGGAGGTCTTCAGGATGGAGCCGGTCCTCATCGGATGAAGATAGAAGATGCCGCTTGGAAGATGATGGTTGCCGGTCTGGATCTACTCTTCTTCCCGGATAGGATGAAGACTTTGGAGCCTCTTCTGGACCTCTTCAGCCACCGGATGATGGATGTCTAGCCCCCGCTTGGGTTGGATGAAGATTTTGGAGCCAGGACGGATCGGTGATACCTGGTGAGGTGAAGACAAGGTAGGATGATCTTCAGGGGCTTAGTGTTAGGTTTATTTAAGGGGGGTTTGGGTTAGATTAGGGGTATGTGGGTGGTGGGTTGTAATGTTGGGGGGGGGGTATTGTATGTTTTTTTTTACAGGAAAAAGAGCTGAACTTTTTAGGGAATGCCCCGCAAAGGGCCCTGTTCAGGGCTGGTAAGGTAAAAGAGCTTTGAACTTTAGTAATTTAGAATAGGGTAGGGCATTTTTTATTTTGGGGGTCTTTGTTATTTTATTAGGGGGCTTAGAGTAGGTGTAATTAGTTTAAAATTGTTGTAATATTTTTCTTATGTTTGTAAATATTTTTTTATTTTTTGTAACTTAGTTCTTTTTTATTTTTTGTACTTTAGTTAGTTTATTTCATTGTAGTTATTTGTACATATTGTATTTAATTAATGTATTGATAGTGTAATGTTAGGTTTAATTGTAGGTAATTGTAGGTATTTTATTTAATTAATTTAATGATAGTATAGTGTTAGGTTTAATTGTAACTTAGGTTAGGATTTATTTTACAGGTAATTTTGTAATTATTTTAACTAGGTAACTATTAAATAGTTCTTAACTATTTAATAGCTATTGTACCTGGTTAAAATAATTACAAAGTTGCCTGTAAAATAAATATTAATCCTAAAATAGCTACAATGTAATTATAATTTATATTGTAGCTATATTAGGATTTATTTTACAGGTAAGTATTTAGCTTTAAATAGGAATAATTTATTTAATAAGAGTTAATTAATTTCATTAGATTAAAATTATATTTAACTTAGGGGGGTGTTAGTGTTAGGGTTAGACTTATAGGGGTTAATACATTTATTAGAATAGCGGTGAGCTCCGGTCGGCAGATTAGGGGTTAATGTTTGAAGTTAGGTGTCGGCGATGTTAGGGAGGGCAGATTAGGGGTTAATACTATTTATTATAGGGTTAGTGAGGCGAATTAGGGGTTAATAACTTTATTATAATAGCGGTGCGGTCCGCTCGGCAGATTAGGGGTTAATAAGTGTAGGCAGGTGGAGGCGACGTTGAGGGCGACAGATTAGGGGTTAATAAATATAATATAGGGGTCGGCGGTGTTAGGGGCAGCAGATTAGGGGTACATAGCTATAATGTAGGTGGCGGCGCTTTGCGGTCGGCAGATTAGGGGTTAATTATTGTAGGTAGCTGGCGGCGACGTTGTGGGGGGCAGAT
The DNA here is from genome assembly GCF_027579735.1 of Bombina bombina. NCBI lineage: Eukaryota > Metazoa > Chordata > Amphibia > Anura > Bombinatoridae > Bombina > Bombina bombina. Next base: position 868,555,766 of record NC_069504.1, read on the forward strand.
TAGGGGTTTATAAATATAATACAGGGGTCGGCGGTGTTAATGGCAGCAGATTAGGGGTACATAGGGATAATTTAGCTGGCGGCGCTTTGCGGTCAGCAGATTAGGGGTTAAAAAAAATAAATAGAGTGGCGGCGATGTGGGGGGACCTCGGTTTAGGGGTACATAGGTAGTTTATGGGTGTTATTGTACTTTAGAGTACAGTAGTTAAGAGCTTTATGAACCGGCGTTAGCCCAGAAAGCTCTTAACTACTGACTTTTTTCCTGCGGCTGGAGTTTTGTTGTTAGAGTTCTAACGCTCACTTCAGCCACGACTCTAAATACCGGAGTTAGAAAGATCCCATTGAAAAGATAGGATACGCAATTGACGTAAGGGGATCTGCGGTATGGAAAAGTCGTGGCTGAAAAGTGAGCGTTAGACCCTTTTTTGAGTGACTCCAAATACCGGAGTTAGCCTAAAACCAGCGTTAGGAGCCTCTAACGCTGGTTTTCACGGCTAACGCCAAACTCCAAATCTAGGCCTAAGTGTTTTGTGCAACTTTTTAATTTCGCAAAACAGTTAACCACAGCTCTGAAATCATGGTGAGGATTCTAGTGTAAATCTCGATTGTGCTAGCGCAATCACGATTTCGCTCAACTTGCAATATCAGCGCTATTAAAAAGCCTCACAAAATCGTTTGCGCTCCTCTTGTAATTGAGCCCTATGTGATTACTAGCAAAGTGCCGGTCTTGTCTCCTTTATTGTTAGTGATATCAACATCAACCTCTGAAGCATTTTGTGCCCGAAGGCGTTTCATCAGAGAGTGACAATTATACAGCATATGGTGTTTAAATACATACATTCACCAGTCCTATGCCTCCAATTATATTCTGAATGTACCAATCAGATATCTCCAATTTCATGCTTCATTTCACCCACAGATCCCATCATATAGTACCTTAAAGTGAATGTAAATTTTGATGCTAAAGTGCCCGGTTTTTAAAAATTCGATTAAAAACAGGGGAACTTTTATTCATCAAAATTTACATTTCACTCGTGTTGTGAAAAAAAACGTACCTTTTAATCTTGACAGCAGATCCAGCTTCCTCCACCCATCGCAAAGCCTATTCCTGGGTCTAAAATGAGGAATCCGGCTTCCTCCAATCACGGCATTGAATCAGACACTGATTCCCCCGGGGGGGGAAGCCGTGATTGGAGGATGACCCATCCATCATTTCTGCAAGTTTTTGGTTTCAGGAGCAAGGTAAGCAGTCGTGGGTATCAAGATAAGTATGCTTGGTTTCAAGAGCAAGGTGAACATACGTGGATATCAAGGTGAGTATGCTTGGTTTCAGGAGCAAGGTGAGCATACCTGGATATCAAGGTGAGTATGTTTGGTTTCAAGAGCAAGGTGAGCACACGTATGTACCAAGGTAAGTATACTTAGTTTCAAGTGCAAGGTGAGCATACGTGGGTATTAAGATAAGTGTGCTTGCTTTCATGGGCAAGGTGAGCATACATGGGTATCAAGGTAAGTATGCTTGGTTTCAAGAGCAAGGTCAGCATAGGTGGGTATCAAGGTAAGTATGCCTGGTATCAAGAGCCAGATGAGCATACGTGGGTATCAAGGTAAGTATGATTGGTTTCAGGATCCAGGAGAGAATAGACTGGGATCACAGTAGAGATGCTTGGCTTCAGAAGCAATTTAGGCATACACAGGTATCACAGCAGAGAAGCTTGGCTTTAGGAGATAGGTAAGCATACACAGGTATCACAGAAGAGATACTTGGCTTCAGTAGCAAGGTAAGCATTTACAGGTATCACAGCAGAGATGCTTGGCTTCAGAAGCAAGGTAAGCATACACAGGTATCACAGCAGGAATGCTTGGCTTCAGGAGCAAGGTAATCATACACAGGTATCAAAGCAGGGATACTTAGCTTCAGGAACAAGGTGGCATACACAGGTACAACAAGTATGCTAAGTGTCAGGAACAAGGAGAACATATACAGGAATCACAGCAAGCAAGCAAAGTTTTAGGAGCAGGAGCCAGAGAAGTATGCTCTGTATAGGGCAATAACTTGGCAGGGAGTGAAGGGCTGATTGCACTTTTATAGGAACTCCCACACCTGATTCCTCCATGTGGGAGTTCCCGTAATCAACAGGATGGCTATTTAAATTCTAGGAAGGTGCGGCCACGTGCAAATATCGAGTTGCAGCACAGCAGCTTCAGATGGATAAATAAAAAGAGAGAAGTGCTCAACCTGGGAATGAACAATAGCATAATAGCTTGTTCTATGGCTAGTTACCACCCAAGAAGCAGCCTCTTTTTGCTCAACATGTGCCTTTCACAGAGAACTTTCCTGAAGCAAATCAGTCTGATCCTGACTTCACAGTACAGTCCAGCCCCGAGATACCAGGCAATCCCTCTCTGAAGGAGAGAAACAGCAAAACCCCAGACATACGTTTTGGCCTATTGTGGGCCTCGTCAGTGAGGTGCAGCCATATCCCTCTAGGCACACTGAGCAACGGGTCCACATCTGGATTCCGGCATAACACTTAGGGAGACTTCCCTAAGTGTCATAATTTGCATAAATAAAAAGAGAGAAGCACTCAACCTGGGAACGAACAATAGCATAATAGCTTGTTCTATGGCTAGTTACCACCCAAGAAGCAGCCTCTTTTTGCTCAACATGTGCCTTTCACAGAGAAGAACTTTCCTGAAGCATATCAGTCTGATCCTGACTTTACAGTACAGTCCAGCCCTGAAATACCAGGCAATCCCTCTCTGAACGAGAGAAACAGCAAAACCCCAGACGTACGTTTCAGCCTATTGTTAGCCTCATAAGTGAGGTGCAGCCATATCCCTCTAGGCACACTAAGCAACGGGTCCAGGTCTGGATTCCAGTAATCACACTTAGGGAGACTTCCCTAAGTGTCATAATTTGCATAAATAAAAAGAGAGAAGCGCTCAACCTGGGAACTAACAATAGCATAATAGCTTGTTCTATGGCTAGTTACCACCCAAGAAGCAGCCTCTTTTTGCTCAACATGTGCCTTTCACAGAGAAGAACTTTCCAGAATCATATCAGTCTGATCCTGACTTCACAGTACAATCCAGCCCCGAAATACCAGGCAATCCCTCTCTGAACGAGAGAAACAGCCAAACCACCGACATTCATTTCGGCCTATTGTTGGCCTCGTCAGTGAGGTACAGCCATATCCCCCTAGGCACACTGAGCAACGGGTCCACTTCTGGATTCCCGCATTATACTTAGGGAGACTTCTCTAAGTGTCATAATTTGCATAAATATAAAGAGAGAAGCGCTCAACCTGGGAACGAACAATAGCATAATAGCTTGTTCTATGGCTAGTTACCACCCAAGAAGCAGCCTCTTTTTGCTCAACATGTGCCTTTCACAGAGAAGAACTTTCCTGAAGCATATCAGTCTGATCCTGACTTCACAGTACAGTCCAGCCCCGAAATACCAGGCAATCCCTCTCTGAACGAGAGAAACAGCTAAACCCCATATGTACGTTTCAGCCTATTGTGGGCCTCGTCAGTGAGGTGCAGCCATATCCCTCTAGGCACACTGAGCAACGGGTCCACATCTGGATTCCCGCATCACACTTAGGAAGACTTCCTGGGAACGAACAATAGCATAATAGCTAGTACCCAACTTCTCTCATCAGGTCCACATCCTTTCCAATGGATTAGTTTTTCTATCTCACAATGCTTTCTCGAACATCTCAAGAACCTGCTTGCAGATAAGAGTGCCATTCGAAGCATAAGTGCAGTCAGGTGGCAGTACTTTGGCTGGGCAGAGAGTGATGTTGGTGCTTGCCGGTGCAGAGGTGATGATGGTTTCAGGATTAATTATATCATCAGAAAGTTGAGAAGACGTTTCAGGAGCAAGAGGTAGAGACATAACTGGGATCCTGGTTCTGTAGGTCTACAGGAAATAACAGTCTCAGAGGTCTGTAGACTCCTCTGAATAGCAGAACATTGAGAGTTGTGACATCAACCTCACAGATTTGCATGTAGAACAGATAGGGTGAACAGAAACTGTGCCCATTTGGAGAACTGGAGGCCGAGGTGGGCGAATAGGGCAACAGAAGATGAAGTGCCCTCTTTCCCCACAGTAAAAGTAAAGGCCGGGGGCGGAGCGAAGAGCTGAACTGGCAGGATGCATCTCACGGAAGCTCCTGATCCACACATAAATTATATGAGCCTTTTAAGGTTCCTAAAGGATAACTGTTATTCTTTAATGGTTATAACTACAAAGGACCTTTGAGGAGTATGAAAAAGGCTTTCCAGGTTGTATCTTTAGCCTATGCTGTTCAGTCAAACCAAGCGATTCTGTTAAGGTAACTAGGTTAGGGAGTATTCTGATTTGACTACACATACTACTTGGAGATATATTCCGATATACAAGGATTTGAAGAAGCAATTTGGGAGTTACTAAATGAACACTTTGCTGGTCTGCGACTATTAATAAAGCAATGTTTTGCAAACTGTTTTTCCTCACGTGGCTTTCAAAATGGCGATTGGGAGTTAGGGGACTCTACCGATTGAAATGGATCCCATGATGTGTTTCACACACCCCTGAGTCCCACTGGAAATGCGGAGTTCATAACAGCTCCAGAATTAGAAGAAACTTCCAAACCTGATACTGATAGCGCTGACAGTCACGATAATGTGAACAAGGCTGTGGAGGAGCGTGATGTTGCTTCCATGTGCAAGGCGGAGATAGTCCAGATCCCGGTGTTGTGGGATATACTTGATGGGGGGAATACCATTAGAGAATCGGCAACTTTCATCAGAGCCCCTATGTCAGTCGGCTCCTCAAGCCAACTTGTTACATCTCAGCAGGGATTACATGTCTGGTTTTCCGCAGATGGGAAATTGCCCTATGATTACTATGGTGGTCAGAAGATTTTTTATGTGGATATGGTGGGGGCTCACCCTAAAAGCCTACTAGAGACTGGCAGTACATTCAGGCATGATGCAATGCCAAGGGCCCTTACTAAGGGCTACAAAGATGTCACAAGATCTCACTTTATCATATGTGTCACTATGGCATGTTCCACTATATCGGTCCTCCACATCTGTGGTCCGCAACAGATACGCACCGCAATAGAACATCACAGATGCAGGATTGGCTAAAAACTTGACTCCAAGCCCTTCTTTCTTAGACTTCAAATTCCTTCAATGATGTTTTATAGGACTGCAGGTTTCAAGATTTGGACAATATTATTTCTGCTGTTTATTCTCACATGTTGTACATATCCATATTGGGTTAACTTAATTTAACATGCTAAGTTCTGCAATGTATTTGCTTGCAATATATTTTACAAAAGTATTATATGTTCATAAAAAAGGCCATGGCTCCTCCTTCTGGCTCTTTGATGGGGAGCCTGCTTTTTCAGAATTACCCCTATCTCCATGGGGTCATCAGTGTCCTGGAAAGGAGTATAGCAGGGGTGTCCAAACTTTGCTCTCCAGAGGTTTTGGAACTACATTTCCGATGATGCTCAGCAAGCATTTTATCTAGCTGAGCATCATGGGAAATGTAGTTCCAAAACCTCTGGAGAGCAAAGTTTGGACACCCCTGGAGTATAGGATTCATCAGGGGGGTTCAAGGCTTGCTGGTGAGGACTGGTACAATGCATCCCTTTCACAAGGAAGCTGTGATCCGTGGGAACGTGGAACAGTCCTAGAAACCTTGGTTTGTCTTGCGGTAGTACACTAAGTGGCCATGGCTGTCACGAAAACCCCCAGCTATCTAGGACAGGACTATTAGCCAGGAGCATCTGGTGTGCCCATTTTTTGATCTGCCCAGAAAGCAGGTTGATGGCTGAGCGGACCTTGATGAAGTCAGTGGCATAAGTACGAGGCTTTAAGGCAAACAGCAGCTCGCAATCCACCTTGAAGGAAGAGTAGGAGGAATGATTACCATCTAATCTCTCGGGTATAAATACAAAGGGTTCAAGATACGCTGGTTCTGGGGTTAGGTGTATCGTACATTTAAGAGCACAAAAGTCCCGCTTCAAATCCAGAACAGTCTGACACAGGTTGGATACATGCTGGGTCAGGTCTTCGAGCATCTTGGTCATCTCTGTCCGCTTCATGATGGTCAGTTCTTATGCAATTTTTTTTCTGGATTGGCGTCCATAGCTCAGAAATGTGCTCACCCTTACAGGTATCATATCCCAGTGATCAGGTAAGAAAACCACCTGGGCTGTGAATAAATACATGCACAGTTTGGGTTACTGCATACAATTGTTGTGTCAAAAATTTGACTATTCCTCCGAGTTTCAACTCTTGGCTGAGTTATTCTGTGAGGGGAGGTGTGAGGAACTCTATTTTAAGAACTACATTTTTAATGCTGGGTTTTATTATTCATCTATAGAAAAAATATGTGCTAGTAATATTTCAACCCCTAGTGTATTACAAATAAAATTCACAATGTGGAAGATAACAAGAAAATATGTAGTGTATTGTGATCATACTAATAAATATTATCATAATACTAGTACATATATATATCTGTATCTTAAATGCAGTATCATGCTTTTCTAGTTAGTGAAATCTACATATTAAGGTATAGTTTATTATATATTTATTTACTTACGGCTAGATTTAGAGTTTTGTCGGTAACGACCCGCGTAGCTAACGCTGGCTTTTTTCTGGCCGCACCTTTAAAATAACTCTGGTATTGAGAGTCCACAGAATGTCTGCGTTAGGCTCCAAAATGGGAGCGTACAGGCATATTTAACGCCACTCCAACTCTCGATACCAGAGTTGCTTACGGACGCGGCCAGCCTCAAAAACGTGCTTGTGCACGATTCCCCCATAGGAAACAATGGGGCTGTTTGAGCTGAAAAAAAACCTAACACCTGCAAAAAAGCCGCGTTCAGCTCCTAACGCAGCCCCATTGTTTGCTATGGAAACACTTCCTACGTCTGCACCTAACACCGCTAACATGTACCCCGAGTCGAAACACCCCTAACCTTACACTTATTAACCTCTATCTGCCGCCCCCGCTATCGCTGACCCCTGCATATTATTTTTAACCCCTAATCTGCCGCTCCCGTAAACCGCCGCGTACTTACATTATCCCTATGTACCCCTAATCTGCTGCCCCTAACACCGCCGACACCTATGTTATATTTATTAACCCCTAATCTGCCCCCCACAACGTCGCCTCCACCTGCCTACACTTATTAACCCCTAATCTGCCGACCGGACTGCACCGCTATTATAAAAAAGTTATTAACCCCTAATCCGCCTCACTAACCCTATAATAAATAGTATTAACCCCTAATCTGCCCTCCCTAACATCGCCGACACCTAACTTCAAACATTAACCCCTAATCTGCCGACTGGAGCTCACCGCTATTCTAATAAATGTATTAACCCTAAAGCTAAGTCTAACCTAACACTAACACCCCCCTAAATTAAATATAATTTAAATCTAACGAAATAATTAACTCTTATTAAATAACTTATTTCCTATTTAAAGCTAAATACTTACCTGTAAAATAAACCCTAATATAGCTACAATAAAAATAATAATTACATTGTAGCTATTTTAGGATTTATATTTATTTTACAGGCAACTTTGTAATTATTTTAACCAGGTACAATAGCTTATTAAATAGTTATTAACTATTTAATAGCTACCTAGTTAAAATAATTACAAAATTACCTGTAAAATAATCCTAACCTAAAGTTACAATTAAACCTAACATACACTATCATTAAATTAATTAATAAAATACCTACAATTATCTACAATTAAACCTAACACTACACTATCAATTAAATTAATTAAATACAATTCCTACAAATAAATACAATTAAATAAACTAACTAAAGTACAAAAAATAAAAAAGACTAAGTTACAAAAAATAAAAAAATATTTACAAACATAAGAAAAAATATTACAACAATTTTTAAACAAATCGGAACAGCCAATAGAATGCGAGCTCAATCTGATTGGCTGATTGGATCAGCCGAATCGGATTGAACTTGATTCTGATTGGCTGATTCCATCAGCCATCAGAATATTCCTACCTTAATTCCGATTGGCTGATAGAATCCTATCAGCCAATCGGAATTCAAGGGACGCCATCTTGGATGACGTCATTTAAAGGAACCGTCATTCGTCGTTCAGTCGTCGGACCAGGATGGATGTTCCGCGTCGGAGGTCTTCAGGATGCTGCGCTCCGCTCCGGATGGATGACGATAGAAGATGCCGCTTGGATGAAGACTTCAATCGGATGAAGACCTCTTCTGCACTGCTTGGATGAAGACTTTCTACCGGATGGAGGACTCTTCTTGCTCCGCTTGGATGAAGAATTTGGCTCGTGTGGGTGAAGACGACTCAATGTAGGGAGATCTTCAGGGGATTAGTGTTAAGTTTATTTAAGGGGGGTTTGGGTTAGATAGGGGTATGTGGGTGGTGGTTGTAATGTGGGGGGGGGGGGTATTGTATGTTTTTTTTTACAGGCAAAAGACGAGCTGAACTTCTTGGGCATGCCCCGCAAAGGGCCCTGTTCTAATGTTTGTAAATATTTTTTTTATTTTTTGGAACTTAGTTCTTTTTATTTTTTGTACTTTAGTTAGTTTATTTAATTGTATTTATTTGTAGGAATTGTATTTAATTAATTTATTGATAGTGTAGTGTTTGGTTTAATTGTAGATAATTGTAGGGGTATTGTATTTAATTAATTTAATGATAGTGTAGTGTAGGTTTAATTGTAACTTAGGTTAGGATTTATTTTACAGTGGTAAATTTGTAATTATTTTAACTATTTTAGCTATTAAATAGTTCTTAACTATTTTATAGCTATTGTACCTGGTTAAAATAAATACAAAGTTACCTGTAAAATAAATATTAATTCTAAAATAGCTATAATATAAATATAATTTATATTGTAGCTATATTAGGATTTATTTTACAGGTAAGTATTTAGCATTAAATAGGAATAATTTATTTAATAAGAGTTAATTAATTTCGTTTGATTTAAATTATATTTAACTTAGGGGGGTGTTAGTGTTAGGGTTAGACTTAGCTTTAGGGGTTAATACATTTATTAGAATAGCGGTGAGCTCCAGTCCGTCAGATTAGGGGTTAATAATTGAAGTTAGGTGTCGGCGATGTTAGGGAGGGCAGATTAGGGTTAATACTATTTATTATAGGGTTAGTGAGGCGGATTAGGGGTTAATAACTTTATTATAGTAGCGGTGCGGTCTGCTCGGCAGATTAGGGGTTAATAAGTGTAGGCAGGTGGAGGCGACGTTGAGGGGGGCAGATTAGGGGTTAATAAATATAATATAGGGGTCGGCGGTGTTAGGGGCAGCAGATTAGGGGTACAAAGCTATAATGTAGGTGGCGGCTCTTTGCGGTCGGCAGATTAGGGGTTAATTATTGTAGGTAGCTGGCTGCGACGTTGTGGGGGGCAGGTTAGGTGTTAATAAATATAATATAGGGGTCGGCGGTGTTAGGGGCAGCAGATTAGGGGTACATAAGTATAACGTAGGTGGCGGTCGGCAGATTAGGGGTTAAAAAAATTTAATTGAGTGTCGGCGATGTGGGGGGGCCTCGGTTTAGGGGTACATAGGTAGTTTATGGGTGTTAGTGTACTTTAGGGCACAGTAGTTAAGAGCTTTATGAACCGGCGTTAGCCCAGAAAGCTCTTAGCTACTGACTTTTTTCTGCGGCTGGAGTTTGGTCGTTAGAATTCTAACGCTCACTTCAGACACGACTCTAAATACCGGAGTTAGAAAGATCCCATTGAAAAGATAGGATACGCAATTGACGTAAGGGGATCTGCGGTATGGAAAAGTCGCGGCTGAAAAGTGAGCGTTAGACCCTTTTTTGAATGACTCCAAATACCGGCGGTAGCCTAAAACCAGCGTTAGGAGCCTCTAACGCTGGTTTTCACGGCTACTGCCAAACTCCAAATCTAGGCCTTAGTATTTAAATATTTATATGAGTGATTTCATATATATTATAGACAATATGGAACTAATTTTCTCTTTTTAATTCTTTTTTTTCTTTTTAATTTTTATTATTATTGTCCCTAATCTACTATTTGGAAGCACCCACCTAATTTATGAATTATTGAGTTTATCTTGCATAGATATCTAGGTCCCAGTCTGTACTTAGTCCTTTTGGATTTAAGAGTTGTAAAATAAAAATCCATTTTGCTCTCTATAATTGATTAATTCTGATCTCTTCCACCTCTATTCGTTTTCCTCCCTTGGTCTATTGCCATAAATGAGAAGTTCTTTAAATTGTTTAGCTACAGGTTTTTGACAATCAGAATCATTGATATCCAGGAGGTACTCTTTTATCCTGTCCTTCACTTACCTAATGGTTTTACCTACATACTGTATTGAACATTGGAGGCATGTTATGAAATAGATTACATGATCTGTATCACAGTTTAATCTAGATTTAGGCCTCTAGTTATGAAGCTCTGTATTTACCTGCATTCGGCGGCCCAATACGCTCGCCTAAGCTTGCCTAACATCGCCGCCGCGGACCTGAATACGTTCGCCAAAGTTATCAAGAAAGCTGTCAAGAAGCCGCGCACCAAGTACGGAGTGATGAGCAGCGGACTGTTGTTAACTGACAGTCATCGATCTCGCTGCTCATCGGCTTCTTCGCAGCTTTCTTGCTACCCTGTCACTAAGTACCCACACTATACTATACTGTTTTACCCCTTAAACCGCCGCTCACGGACCCCGCCGCAACTATAATAAATATATTAACCTCTAAACCGCCGCTCCTGGACCCCTCCGCAACTATAATAAATATATTAACCTCTAAACCGCCGCTCCTAGATCCCGCCGCCACTATAATAAATATATGAACCCCTAAACCGCTGCTCCCGGACCCCACCGCCACCTACATTATACCTATTAATCTGCCGCCCCTATACCGCCACCACCTACATAAAGTTATTAACCCTTATCCTGCCGATCCTGTACCCCGCCACAAATAAATTAAATGTTTAACCCCTAAACTGCCGCACCCGGAGCCCTCCGCCACCTACATTACATTTATTAACCTCTAATCTACTCCCCTACACTGCCACCACTATATTAAATGAATTAACCCCTAAACCTAAGTCTAACCCTAACACCCCCCTAACTTAAATATTATTTAAATTAATCTAAATAAATATTCCTGTAATTAAATAAATTATTCCTATTTAAAACTAAATACTTACCTGTAAAATAAACCCTAAGATAGCTACAATATAATTAATAATTACATTGTAGCTATTTTAGAGTTTATTTTTATTTTACATGCAACTTTGTATTTATTTTAACTAGGTACAATAGCTATTAAATAGTTATTAACTATTTAATAGCTACCTAGCTAAAATAACTATAAAATTACCTGTAAAATAAATCCTAACCTAAGTTACAATTACACCTAACACTACACTATCATTAAATAAATTAAATTAATTAACTACAATTACCTAACATTAAATAAAATTAACTAAAAATAACTAAAGTACAAAAAAAATCTAAATTACAGAAAATAAAAAAAATTTACAAGAAATTTAAACTAATTACACCTAATCTAAGCCCCCCTAATAAAATAAAAAATCCCCCCAAAATAATAAAATTCCCTACCCTAAACTAAATTACAAATAGCCCTTAAAAGGGCCTTTTGCGGGGCATTGCCCCAAAGTAATCAGCTCTTTTACCAGCCCCTAAAAGGGTTTTTTGTGGGGCATTGCCCCAAAGTAATCAGCTCTTTTACCTGTAAAAAAAAGAAATACAATATCCCCCAACATTACAACCCACCACCCACACACCCCTACTCTAAAACCCACCCGATCCCCCTTAAAAAAACTAAACACTACCCCCTTGAAGATCACCCTACCTTGAGCCGTCTTCACCCAGGCCGGGCACAAGCGGTCATCCGATCCGTCCAGAAGTCTTCATCGAATCCGGGCAGAAGAGGTCCTCCAAGCTGCAGATGTCTTCATCCAAGCGGCATCTTCTATCTTCAATCAACCGGAGCGGAGCCATCTTGAATCCAGCCGACGCGGAGCCATCCTCTTCTTCCGATGTCCTAACACTGAATGAAGGTTCCTTTAAATGACATCATCCAAGATGGCGTCCCTCAAATTCCGATTGGCTGATTCTATCAGCCAATCGGAATTAAGGTAGGAAAAATCCGAAATCCGAAGTTCAATCCGATTGGCTGATTGGATCAGCCAATAGAATGCAAGGTCAATTCTATTGGCTGATCCAATCAGCCAATTGGATTGAACTTCAATCCGATTGGCTGATTACATCAGCCAATTGGATTTTTCCTACCTTAATTCGGAATGGCTGATAGAATCCTATCAGCCAATCGGAATTCGAGGGACGCCATCTTGGATGATGTCATTTAAAGGAACCTTCATTCAGTGTTAGGACATCGGAAGAAGAGGATGGCTCCGTGTCGGCTGGATTCAAGATGGCTCTGCTCCACTCCGGTTGATTGAAGATAGAAAATGCCGCTTGGATGAAGACATCTGCCGCATGGAGGACCCCTTCTGCCTGGATTCGATGAAGACTTCTGGACGGATCGGATGACCGCTTGTGCCCGGCTGGGTGAAGACGTCTCAAGGTATGGTGATCTTCAAGGGGGGGTAGTGTTAGGTTTTTTTAAGGGGGGATTGGGTGGGTTTAGAATAGGGGTGTGTGGGTTGTAATGTTGGGGGGGTATTGTGTTTTTCTTTTTACAGGTAAAAGAGCTGATTACTTTGGGGCAATGCCCCGCAAAAAGCCCTTTTAAGGGCTGGTAAAAGAGCTGATTACTTTGGTGCAATGCCCCGCAAAAGGCCCTTTTAAGGGCTATTTGTAATTTAGTTTAGGGTAGGGAATTTTATTATTTTGGGGGGCTTTTTTATTTTATTAGGGGGCTTAGATTAGGTGTAATTAGTTTAAAATTCTTGTAATTTTTTTTTATTTTCTGTAATTTAGAGGGGTTTTTTTGTACTTTAGTTATTTTTAGTTATTTTTATTTAATGTTAAAAAGGTAATTGTAGTTAATTAATTTAATTTATTTAATGATAGTGTAGTGTTAGGTGTAATTGTAACTTAGGTTAGGATTTATTTTACAGTGATATTTGTAGTTATTTTAGCTAGGTAGCTACTTAATAGTTAATAACTATTTAATAGCTATTGTACCTAGTTAAAATAAATACAAAGTTGCCTGTAAAATAAAAATAAACCCTAAAATAGCTATAATGTAATTATTAAATATATTGTAGCTATCTTAGGGTTTATTTTATAGGTATTTAGTTTTAAATAGGAATCATTTATTTAATTATAGGAATATTTATTTAGATTAATCTAAATAATATTTAAGTTAGGGGGGTGTTAGGCTTAGGGTTAGACTTAGGTTTAGGGGTTAATTCATTTAATATAGTGGCGGCGGTGTGGGAGGGTAGATTAGGGGTTAATCAATGTAATGTAGGTGGCAGCGGTGTAGGGGGGGCAGGATAGGGGTTAATAAATGTAATGTAGGTGGCGGAGGGCTCCGGGTGCGGCGGTTTAGGGGTTAAACAATTAATGTATTTGCGGCGGGGTCCGGGATCGGCAAGATAGGGGTTAATAACTTTATGTAGGTGGCGGCGGTATAGGGGGCGGCAGATTAGGGGTTGATAGGTATAATGTAGGTGGCGGAGGGGTCCGGGAGTGGCGGTTTAGTGGTTCATATATTTATTATAGTGGCGGTGGGGTCCCGGAGCGGCGGTTTAGGGGTTAATAAGTATAATGTAGGTGGCGGTGTCGGGGCGGCGGTTTAGGGGTTAATAAGTATAAAGTAGGCAGCGGCGGTGTAGGGGGTGTAGATTAGGGGTGTTTAGACTCGGGGTACATGTTAGGGTGTTAGGTGCAGACACTTCCCATAGGAATCAATGGGATATCGGGCAGCAGCGAACATGAGCTCTCGCTGCTGTCAGACTCCCATTGATTCGCCCTGGAGGCGGCTGATTGAAAACCAGGTACGCTGGCCCGGAATAGTGGCGAGCGTACCTGCTAGTTCTTTGATAACTAGCAAAAGTAGTCTGATTGTGCCGAACTTGCGTTCAGAACATCTGTAGTGACGTAACCATCGATCTGTGTCGGACTGAGTCCGGCGGATCGTATGTTACGTCACTATATTCTACTTTTGCCGGGCTGTAGGGCTTGATAAACTACAGCGAATCAGCCTCGCCACAAATACGCTGCGGAATTCCAGCGTATTTGCGGTTGACGACTTGATAACTAGAGGCCATAATCTCATATATTTTACATGTTATCGATGATTGACTTCTGCAAAATTACATGTTTTTTTTAGCACATTTAAAGAAGCCTTTCCTATACATCATCTCCCAATTTTTGTTAGGGGTGTTTATTTTTTCCAAAATTGGACTGTCTTGTAAGCTTTGATTTAACTCAATACCTAAAGTTCTCTTTCTTCTTGCCACAATTTTTACTCCATTATCCAACACAGAAGCCAGATATTGATCTGCATATAGTATTGGTATTATTTTTTTAATAATTTTGCAGATATCATTGTATTCTGTAATGTATTTGGTAATAAAGTAAATAGGTTGTGACTGTTAATCAGATAGTATCTCTTTAATCTGTAGTAGGTTATTCCTATTTAATTTTCCCAATAGCTGTTTAGTTTCAAGTAGATCTTTTTCTTTCTTTTAATCTCTCTTGATTAAGCTCTAGTTCTTGTTCATCATATTGTTTTTTTGTTTTACAATTTCTCCATAGTACACTGTGTGCAGAATTATTAGGCAAATTAGTATTTTGACCACATCATCCTCTTTATGCATGTTGTCTTACTCCAAGCGGTATAGGCTCGAAAGCCTACTACCAATTAAGCATATTAGGTGATGTGCATCTCTGTAATGAGAAGGGGTGTGGTCTAATGACATCAACACCCTATATCAGGTGTGCATAATTATTAGGCAACTTCCTTTCCTTTGGCAAAATGGGTCAAAAGAAGGACTTGACAGGCTCAGAAAAGTCAAAAATAGTGAGATATCTTGCAGAGGGATGCAGCACTCTTAAAATTGCAAAGCTTCTGAAGCGTGATCATCGAACAATCAAGCGTTTCATTCAAAATAGTCAACAGGGTCGCAAGAAGCGTGTGGAAAAACCAAGGCGCAAAATAACTGCCCATGAACTGAGAAAAGTCAAGCGTGCAGCTGCCAAGATGCCACTTGCCACCAGTTTGGCCATATTTCAGAGCTGCAACATCACTGGAGTGCCCAAAAGCACAAGGTGTGCAATACTCAGAGACATGGCCAAGGTAAGAAAGGCTGAAAGACGACCACCACTGAACAAGACACACAAGCTGAAACGTCAAGACTGGGCCAAGAAATATCTCAAGACTGATTTTTCTAAGGTTTTATGGACTGATGAAATGAGAGTGAGTCTTGATGGGCCAGATGGATGGGCCCGTGGCTGGATTGGTAAAGGGCAGAGAGCTCCAGTCCGACTCAGACGCCAGCAAGGTGGAGGTGGAGTACTGGTTTGGGCTGGTATCATCAAAGATGAGCTTGTGGGGCCTTTTCGGGTTGAGGATAGAGTCAAGCTCAACTCCCAGTCCTACTGCCAGTTTCTGGAAGACACCTTCTTCAAGCAGTGGTACAGTAAGAAGTCTGCATCCTTCAAGAAAAACATGATTTTCATGCAGGACAATGCTCCATCACACGCGTCCAAGTACTCCACAGCGTGGCTGGCAAGAAAGGGTATAAAAGAAGAAAATCTAATGACATGGCCTCCTTGTTCACCTGATCTGAACCCCATTGAGAACCTGTGGTCCATCATCAAATGTGAGATTTACAAGGAGGGAAAACAGTACACCTCTCTGAACAGTGTCTGGGAGGCTGTGGTTGCTGCTGCACGCAATGTTGATGGTGAACAGATCAAAACACTGACAGAATCCATGGATGGCAGGCTTTTGAGTGTCCTTGCAAAGAAAGGTGGCTATATTGGTCACTGATTGTTTTTGTTTTGTTTTTGAATGTCAGAAATGTATATTTGTGAATGTTGAGATGTTATATTGGTTTCACTGGTAAAAATAAATAATTGAAATGGGTATATATTTGTTTTTTGTTAAGTTGCCTAATAATTATGCACAGTAATAGTCACCTGCACACACAGATATCCCCCTAAAATAGCTATAACTAAAAACAAACTAAAAACTACTTCCAAAACTATTCAGCTTTGATATTAATGAGTTTTTTGGGTTCATTGAGAACATGGTTGTTGTTCAATAATAAAATTAATCCTCAAAAATACAACTTGCCTAATAATTCTGCACTCCCTGTATTATCAGTTGTCCTTTGGTATCCTTTATTTTCAATTTGTGGAGTGGCATGAGTCTGCTTTTAAAAGTTATTTCCTGCTGTTGGTTTCCTATGATTTGATGTTTCTAGCTCTCTGTTTTTTTTATATTTCCAATCAATTCCAGGTCTTGATAGGTTTTAACATTAACCCTTTCCGGTCCTATGTCGGAATATATCCGACAAAGGGTTTTACCGCTTGTAGCCCAATGTCGGATATATTCCGACATGACTTTTCCACTGGGGATATCTGGCATCCTGATTGGAAGTTGTGTACACACCCATGAGAGCTCTACAGCCCATAAAGGGACACTTCCGGATATGAGACACGGTTCTCATTGGGGTAGAGCTGACTGCTGCACAGAAGTCCCCGCTCTGCTTTATTTCCCCACGCCCCTTGATTGCGGACACTGAACTCCGCTTGGCATGCGTGGAATTACAGGAATCTGCAAGGGTGAGGACATACACACACACACATAATGTTAAAACACATTAACTGACTTAACAGTAACAATATGTAATCAATATGTAATTATTTACTTGTTTTACAATGCACTTATGGGTGGGTCATAAGGATATTAAAATGAGTTGTTTGATGTTAAACGTTCACAGTTAACACATAGGTACCGCATATTTTTATTTATTTTTTTCAGAAAATTAAACAAGATATGCTGGCACAATAAAGTTAAAATTATTTAGGACCGGAAAGGGTTAAGATGCATACATATACATGTCTAAGGATGTATATGTATGTAGGTATATATATATATATATATATATATATGTGTGTGTGTGTGTGCACAGATGTATTTAGATGTGTATTTATGTATTTACAGACATATATACACATATAAACACATAAATACACAAAGTACATGCATATAGACATACATATATGTGCATTGGATAAAAACATGCAAAAGCATATGCAATATTCATATTGAATACAAGTTGTAACTATTTATTTACTATAAATATTTCACATTCCAATGTTCGGCACACATGAGAATATATGTTCTAATTATTTATAAATAGATATTCCTATATATATATATATATATATATATATATATATATATATATATATATATATATATATATATAAATATGTACAAAATAGAATATATCACTGACAAGCAGTGATATAAGCTTTGGAGCCAAACAAGCGCAATCACAAGCTTACACCAAACACCCGATAAAAATCAATGTCCCTAATGTCTACAAATAGTGTCTCTTTGTCCCCACAAAAAGCCGCTAAACACAGACCCCCACAAGACGGAATTTCCTTTTCCAGATACTCCTAGTCAGAAATCTTAAAAAATACAATGGAGAAGAGTGGGGGCTCTAAAAAGCGCTAGAGGTGGTAACCGACTAACACCAATGGAAGAGCAACAAAAATCATTAAATATCGCGAATACAGTTGCGTTTGTACACACAAATTGTGTTATAGAATACTGGGTACTTTACTTAAAAATATATATGCTACTATAAATAAAACAACACAGCAATAAATATGCACATGTCAGAATAAAATAAAATAAAATAGAATAAGAGAACCAGATAAATAGGCACGTCCAGTATTGTGATGTCAACAATTTGAATGCGTGATGTGGAAAAAGAAGAAGAAAATTCAAAATATTCAAATATCTCCGGATAGTGAAAGTAATCCACACAGGCCTATAAGGTAATATACTCACAGGAGCTACCCTGAATCAGAATGAGGTAAGGATAAGGCGTAGATCCCACTTATAGCTATATGGGTACGTTCCCTGGAGAGATCTCACGACAAACCAATTTGCGGTCTCAGGCAGTATGTGGAAATAAAAACCATATGCGATAATAGTGCAATACAGTATGACACAATTTATTGAGCTATATAAAATCACTGTGAACCATCGGCAGAAATTTGCACTCACATATAAACCCTCAATGATATGAGGTAACGAGCAGGCAATATTAAAACCACTCCATGGACAGCAACACTTTCAGGAATTTTACCAGAAATTGCTTCCAGATGGCCAACATACGATATATAAAATATATAAAAATGTGTATAAAGTGATCTGCAGTTAGGAAATCATTGATCAATAATGCACTTAAAATCAAACACCTTACGCGTTTGAAGATTTAAGCAATGATACCTTCTTCATCCGAGGCTGCAATATCGTTAAAAAGATGTAACCGCAATTTGAAGATACTGGGCGAGACGCCAACACGCCCACTAAGCCAGTTTGGAAGCTCATTGGCTGAGACCTGGGGCATCATATATAAATGAGATTCTTTTTAGATGGTTATTGCTAATCAAGCTACCTTATTAATAGCTAACAAGCACCTAGATTTGGAGTTTTGCGCTAGAAGGGATGCGTTAGCTACGCATGCTTTTTTCCCCCCGCACCTTTTAAGTACTGCTGGTATTTAGAGTTCACAGAAGGGCTGCGTTAGGCTCCAAAAAGGGAGCGTATAGCATAATGTACCGCCACTGCAACTCTAAAAACCAGCGGTGCTTACGGACGCGGCAAGCTTCAAAAACGTGCACGATTCCCCCATAGGAAACAATGGGGCAGTTTGAGCTGAAAAAAAACCTAACACCTGCAAAAAAGCAGCGTTCAGCTCCTAACGCAGCCCCATTGTTTCCTATGGGGAAACACTTCCTAAGTCTGCACCTAACACCCTAACATGTACCCCAAGTCTAAACACCCCTAACCTTACACTTATTAACCTCTACTCTGCCGACCCCGCTATCGCTGACAACTGCATATTTTTTTAACCCCTAATCTGCCGCTCCGTACACCGCCGCAACCTACGTTATCCCTATGTACCCCTAATCTGCAACCCCTAACACCGCCGACCCCTATATTATATTTATTAACCCCTAATCTGCCCCCCCAACGTCGCTGCTACCTTACCTACAATAATTAACCCCTAATCTGCCGACCGGACCTCACCGCTACTATAATAAAGTTATTAACCCCTAATCCTCCTCACTCCCGCCTCAATAACCCTATAATGAATAGTATTAACCCCTAATCTGCCCTCCCTAACATCACCGACACCTAACTTCAAGTATTAACCCCTAATCTGCCGACCAGACCTCACCGCTACTCTATTAAATTTATTAACCCCTAAAGCTAAGTCTAACCCTAACACTAACACCCTCCTAAATTAAATATAATTTTTATCTAACGAAATAAATTAACTCTTATTAAATAAATTAATCCTATTTAAAACTAAATACTTACCTGTAAAATAAACCCTAATATAGCTACAATATAAATTATAATTATATTGTAGCTATTTTAGGATTAATATTTATTTTACAGGCAGCTTTGTATTTATTTTAACTAGGTACAATAGCTATTAAATAGTTAAAATAATTACAAAATTACCTGTAAAATAAATCCTAACCTAAGTTACAATTAAACCTAACACTACACTATCATTAAATAAATTCAATAAAATACCTACAATAATCTACAATTAAAAAAACTAACTAAAGTACATAAAATAAAAAAAGAACTAAGTTACAAAAAATAAAAAAATAATTTACAAACATTAGAAATATATTACAACAATTTTAAGCTAATTACACCTACTCTAAGCCCCCTAATAAAATAACAAAGCCCCCCAAAATAAAAAATGCCCTACCCTATTCTAAAATACAAATAGAAAAGCTCTTTTACCTTACCAGCCCTTAAAAGGGCCTTTTGTGGGGCATTATTATATTGTGGGGCATAATTTATATTGTAGCTATATTAGGGTTTATTTTACAGGTAAGTATTTAGCTTTAAATAGGAATAATTTATTTAATAAGAGTTCATTTATTTCGTTAGATAAAAATTATATTTAATTTAGGGGGGTGTTAGTGTTAAGGTTAGACTTAGCTTTAGGGATTAATAAATTTAATAGAGTAGCGGTCGGCAGATTAGGGGTTAATACTTGAAGTTAGGTGTCGGCGATGTTAGGGAGGGCAGATTAGGGGTTAATAATATTTATTATAGGGTTTTTGAGGCGGGAGTGAGGCGGATTAGGGGTTAATAACTTTATTATAGTAGCGGTGAGGTCCGGTCGGCAGATTAGAGGTTAATAATTTTAGGTAGGTGGTATTATAGGGGTCGGCGGTGTTAGGGGCAGCAGATTAGGGGTACATAGGGATAACGTAGGTTGCGGCGGTGTGCGGTCAGAAGATTAGGGGTTAAAAAATTTTAATAGAGTGGCGGCGATGTGGGAGGGCCTCGGTTTAGGGGTGCATAGGTAGTTTATGGGTGTTAGTGTACTGCACAGTAGTTAAGAGCTTTATGAACCGGCGTTAGCCCAGAAAGCTCTTAACTCCTGGCTTTTCTCTGCGGCTGGAGTTTTGTCGTTAGAGCTCTAACGCTCACTTCAGCCAAGACTCTAAATACCGGCGTTAGAAAGATCCCATTGAAAAGATAGGATACGCAAATGGCATAGGGGGATCTGCGGTATGGAAAAGTCGCGGCTGGAAAGTGAGCATTAGACCTTTACCTACATGACTCTAAATACCAGCGGTAGCCCAAAACCAGCGTTAGGAGCCTCTAACTCTGGTTTTGACAGCTAACGCAGAACTCTAGCCGAGTATTTTTTTATAAAACCATTTTATGTAGGAGCCGATGTTAAGAGTGGATAATAATTACAAACAGCTACACATATTAGAAAGTAGATTATAAAACAAAACCCTGTCTTAATAACTGGCAGCTAGATTACGAGTTGTGCGTTATGAATGGAAAAGCATCGCTCTTTTTCATTACTGCTGCTATTACGAGTGTTGTAGGTACAGCTGTACCGCACACTTTTTTGGCCGTCATGCAGCGTAACTACCGCACTTTTTAAAAAGTCCTTTTTCAATGGGACTTCCACAGTGCCGGTATTACGAGTTTGCCTGTCCGGCCAAAAAGTGAGTGGTACAGCCCATAACTACAAGATCTGTACCGTCAACTGAAAGTCAGTAGTTATGGGTTTAACGTTAAAGCTGTAGCATAAAACCTCATAACTAAAGTGTTACAAAGTACACTAACTACCATAAACTTCCTATTAACCCCTAAACCGAGGCCCACCCGCATTGCAAACACTAAAATAAAATTATTAACCCCCTAATCTGCCGCTCTGGACATCGCCGCCACTATAATAAACATATTAACCCCTAAACCGCCGCACTCCCGCATCGTAAACACTAGTTAAATATTATTAACCCCTAATCTGCTGCCCCCAATGTCGTTGCCACCTACATACACTTATTAACCCCTAATCTGCTGTCCCTAACATCGCCGCAGCCTACATTACTGTTATTAACACCTAATCTGCTGCCCCCAAAATCGCCGCCACCTAACTACACTCACTTATCGCTAATCTGCTGCCCCCAATGTCGCCGCCACAATACTAAAGTTATTAACCCCTAAACCTAACCCTAAGTCTAACCCTAACCCTAACACCCACTAACTTTAACATAATTAAAATAATTCCAAATAAAACTTACAATTAATACCTAAATTATTCCTATTTAAAACTAAATAAATACTTACCTGTAAAATACAACCTAAGCTAGCTACAATATAACTAATAGTTACATTGTAGCTATCTTAGGTTTTATTTTTATTACACAGGTAAGTTTGTATTTATTTTATTTAGGTAGACTAGTTAGTACATAGTTATTAACTATTTACTAGCTACCTAGCTAAAATAAATACAAACTTACCTGTAAAATAAAACCTAACCTGTGTTACACTAAAACCTACCATTACACTAAAATTAAATAAATTAAATACAATTTTTTTTTTTATCTAAATTACAAAAAATAATAAACACTAAATTACACAAAATAAAAAAGAAATTATCAAATATTTAAACTAATTACACCTAATCTAATAGCCCTATCAAATTAAAAAAGCCCCCCAAAATAAAAAAAACCCTAGCATACACTAAACTGCCAATGGCCCTTAAAAGGGCCTTTTGCGGGGCATTGCCCCAAAGAAATCAGCTCTTTTACCTGTAAAAAAAAAATAATACAAACAACCCCCAACAGTAAAACCCACCACCCACACAACCAACCCCCCCAAATAAAAACCTACCTAAAAAACCTAAGCTCCCCATTGCCCTGAAAAGGTCATTTGGATGGGCATTGACCTTAAAAGGGCATTTAGCTCTTTTACGGTGCCCAAAGTCCCTAATCTAAAAATAAAACCCACCCAATAAACCCTTAAAAAAACCTAACACTAACCCCCGAAGATCCACTTACAGTTTTTGAAGACTGGACATCCATCCTCATCCAGCCAGGAGAGGTCTTCATCCAAGCTGCAAGAAGTCCTCAACGAAGCCGGGAAAAGTCTTCATCCAAGCGGCAAGAAGTCATCCTCCAGGCGGGCAGAAGTCTTCATCCAGACAGCATCTTCTATCTTCATCCTTCCGACGCGGAGCGGCTCCATCTTCAAGATATCCGGCGCAGAGCATCCTCTTCTTTCACTGGCTATTGAAGAATGAAGTTTCCTTTAAATGACGTCATCCAAGATGGCATCCCTTGAATTCCGATTGGCTGATAGAATTCTATCAGCAAATCAGAATTAAAGGGTTAAAAATCCTATGGGCTGATTGAGCTTGCATTCTATTGGCTGTTCCAATTCTATTAGATTAGGTGTAATTAGTTTAAATATTTGATAATTTCTTTTTTATTTTGTGTAATTTAGTGTTTATTATTTTTTATAATTTAGATAAATGTTTTTTTGTAATTTAATTTATTTAATTTTAGTGTAATGGTAGGTTTTAGTGTAACACAGGTTAGGTTTTATTTTACAGGTAAGTTTGTATTTATTTTGACTTGGTAGCTAGTAAATAGTTAATAACTATTTACTAACTAGTCTACCTAGTTAAAATAAATACAAACTTACCAGTAAAATAAAAATCAAACCTAAGATAGCTACAATGTAACTATTAGTTATATTGTAGCTAGCTTAGGGTTTATTTTACAGGTAAGTATTTAGTCTTAAATAGGAATTATTTAGGCAATAATAGTAATTTTTATTTAGATTTATTTTAATTATATTAAAGTTAGGGGTGTTAGGGTTAGGGTTAGACTTAGGTTTAGGGGTTAATATATTTATTTAGTGTTAGTGATATGGGAGGCCAAAGGTTTAGGGGTTAATAACTTTAGTATAGTGGTGGCGGCGACGTTGGGGGTGGAAGATTAGGGGTTAAGAAGTGTAGGTAGGTGGCGGCAACTTTGGGGGCAGCAGATTAGGGGTTAATAAGTGTAAGTGGGTGGCGGAGACATTGGGGGTGGCAGATTAGGGGTTAATAAGTGTAGGTCGGTGTCGGGGGTGGCAGATTAGGGGTTAATAAGTGTAATGTAGGTGTCAGCGATGTCGGGGGCAGCAGATTAGGGGTGTTTAGACTCAGGGTTTATGTTAGAGTGTTAGGTTTAAACATAAATTTTCTTTCCCCATAGGAATCAATGGGGCTGCGTTACGTAGCTTTATGCTCCATTATTGCAGGTGTTAGGCTTTTTTTTTAGCCAGCTCTCCCCATTGATGTCTATGGGGAAATCGTGCACGAGCACGTAAAAGCAGCTCAAAGCAGCACTGGTATTTGTGTGCGGTATGGAGCTCAACGCTGCCATATTGCCCACAAACGCCGGTTTCAGAAAACCTGTAATAGCAGCGCTATTAAAGGTGAGTGCTGGAAATAACTTGCAAGTTAGTACCGAGCCACTCATAACGCAAAACTAGTAATCTGGTCGTGGGTTATTTATGGTTCAAAATCTAAAATATCTTAGAAAAAAACTGAAAACTAAAAGAATAATTTTCTTATATGCATTTGATTTCCAAACATCCAATATAAATATATATATATATATACAGTATATCTAAATACATACATATGTCTGCAGTACAACACTATCAGTACATGTATGTATTACGGCAGCATACAGTAACCACGTAGGGTACACTACACAACACAATCAAACAGCATAAATATAAAATATAGTTATTAAAGTTATAATTTTGCAATAAATGTTAAAGCAGAAAAGCAGCTAGCCCATTAGGGCTCAATAAAGATATTGACCTTACTGCTTTTCTGCTTTAACATTTGTTGCCAAATTATAACTTTAGTAACTATATTTTGCTGTTTTTGCTGTTTGATTGTGTAGTGTACCCCTAGTACATGCACTGATAGTGTTGTACTGCAGACATATGTATGTATTGAGATATATATATATATATATATATATATATATATATATATATATATATATATATATATATATATATGTGTGTGTACATGTGTGTATATATATTTAGATACCTATATATAGCTCTCTGAATTTTATAGAGAAATTCAAATTATATTTATGTAGTAATCTTTTAAGAATTGTTGCGATTATTTATATTTATATATGTGTTTTAATTATTTGTAATTGTTTGTGATTTCTTAGGATCCTGTGTGTTTTAATTGTAGAAGGTGATCTGTGGACGTTTGGAAATCAAATGCATATAAGAAAATTATTGTTTTAGTTTTCAGTTTTTTCTTAGATATTTTAGATTTTGAACCATAAATAACCCAGACCTAGATTTGGAGTTTGGCGTTAGCCGTGAAAACCAGCGTTAGAGGCTCCTAACGCTGGTTTTAGGCTACCGCCGGTATTTGGAGTCACTCAAAATAGGGTCTAACGCTCACTTTTCAGCCGTGACTTTTCCATACCGCAGATCCCCTTACGTCAATTGCGTATCCTATCTTTTCAATGGGATTTTTCTAACTCCGGTATTTAGAGTCGTTTCTGAAGGGGGCGTTAGACATCTAACGACAAAACTCCAGCCGCAGGAAAAAAGTCAGTAGTTAAGAGCTTTCTGGGCTAACGCCGGTTTCTAAAGCTCTTAACTACTGTACTCTAAAGTACACTAACACCCATAAACTACCTATGTACCCCTAAACCGAGGTCCCCCCACATCGCCGACACTCGAATAATTTTTTTTAACTCCTAATCTGCCGACCGCCACCTACGTTATCCTTATGTACCCCTAATCTGCTCCCCCTAACACCGCCGACCCCTGTATTATATTTATTAACCCCTAATCTGCCCCCCTCAACGTTGCCTCCATCTGCCTACACTTATTAACCCCTAATCTGCCGACCGCAAAGCGCCGCCACCTACGTTATCCTTATGTACCCCTAATCTGCTGCCCCTAATACCGCCGACCCCTATATTATATTTATTAACCCCTAATCTGCCCCCCACAACGTCGCCTCCACCTGCCTACACTTATTAACCCCTAATCTGCCGAGCGGACCTGAGCGCTACTATAATAAAGTTATTAACCCCTAATCCGCATCACTAACCCTATAATAAATAGTATTAACCCCTAATCTGCCCTCCCTAACATCGCCGACACCTACCTTCAATTATTAACCCCTAATCTGCCGACCGGAGCTCACCGCTATTCTAATAAATGTATTAACCCCTAAAGCTAAGTCTAACCCTAACACTAACACCCCCCTAAGTTAAATATAATTTACATCTAACGAAATTAATTAACTCTTATTAAATAAATTATTCCTATTTAAAGATAAATACTTACCTGTAAAATAAATCCTAATATAGCTACAATATAAATTATAATTATATTATAGCTATTTTAGGATTAATATTTATTTTACAGGTAACTTTGTATTTATTTTAACCAGGTACAATAGCTATTAAATAGTTAAGAACTATTTAATAGCTAAAATAGTTAAAATAATTACAAAATTACCTGTAAAATAAATACTAACCTAAGTTACAATTAAACCTAACACTACACTATCAATAAATTAATTAAATAAACTACCTACAATTACCTACAATTAACCTAACACTACACTATCAATAAATTAATTAAATACAATTCCTACAAATAAATACAATTAAATAAACTAGCTAAAGTACAAAAAATAAAAAAGAACTAAGTTACAAAAAATAAAAAAATATTTACAAACATAAGAAAAATATTACAACAATTTTAAACTAATTACACCTACTCTAAGCCCCCTAATAAAACAACAAAGCCCCCCAAAATAAAAAATGCCCTACCCTATTCTAAATTACTAAAGTTAAAAGCTCTTTTACCTTACCAGCCCTGAACAGGGCCCTTTGCGGGGCATGCCCCAAGAAGTTCAGCTCTTTTGCCTGTAAAAAAAAACATACAATACCCCCCCCAACATTACAACCCACCACCCACATACCCCTAATCTAACCCAAACCCCCCTTAAATAAACCTAACACTAAGCCCCTGAAGATCATCCTACCTTGTCTTCATCTCACCAAGTATCACCGATCCGTCCTGGCTCCAAAATCTTCATCCAACCCAAGCGGGGGTTGGCGATCCATCATCCGGTGGCTGAAGAGGTCCAGAAGAGGCTCCAAAGTCTTCATCCTATCCGGGAAGAAGAGGCGATCTGGACCGGCAACCATCTTGATCCAAGCGGCATCTTCTATCTTCATCCGATGACGACTGGCTCCATCCTGAAGACCTCCACCGCGGACCCATCTTCTTCCGGCGACGTCCAACTGAAGAATGACGGTTCCTTTAAGGGACGTCATCCAAGATGGCGTCCCTCGAATTCCGATTGGCTGATAGGATTCTATCAGCTAATCGGAATTAAGGTAGGAATATTCTGATAGGCTGATGGAATCAGCCAATCAGAATCAAGTTCAATCCGATTGGCTGATCCAATCAGCCAATCAGATTGAGCTCGCATTCTATTGGCTGTTCCGATCACTCCAAACTCAAGGTGAGGTCTTACCAGGGCTTTATATAATGACAGAATTATGCTTTCCTCCCTTGAATCAATGCCTCTTTTAATACATGCTAGTATCTTATTAGCCTTTGAAGCCGCTGCCCTGCATTGTGCATCCATCTTTAGCTTGTTATCTATTACTACTCCCAAATCCCTTTCCTCCTGTGTTTGGCTAAGTCTTGTCCCATTTGAAAAATACGTAGACTGCTTATTTTTACTTCCAAAATGTAGAACCTTGCATTTTTCCGTATTAAATCTCATTTTCTATTCACTTGCCCATAGTTCTAATTTTAGCAAATCCCTTTGTAAAGAGAGTTCGTCCTGCTCTGACCTAATGACCTTACTTAACTTAGTATCATCTGCAAAAATAGAGATGTCGCTATTTAATCCTTGCTCCAAGTCATTTATAAAAATATTAAAAAGAATAGGGCCCAGTACTGATCCCTGGGGGACGCCACTGATTACCTTTGTCCAATCTGAGTATGATCCATTTACTACTACTCATTGCTCCCTATCTTTTATCCAGTTATTTATCCATGAGCTAATATTTTCAGCTATTCCCAGTCCCTTAATGTTGTGCATTAATCTCTCATGTGGCACTGTATCAAATGCCTTTGCAAAATCTAAGTATATCACTTCAACTGATTCCCCTTTATCTATATTTTTACTTACTTCCTCGTAGAATCTAATTTGATTAGTTTGACATGATCTATTTCTCCTAAAGCCATGCTGATTAGAACTAATAATCTTGTTTACACGAATATGCTCATCAATATAATCCCTTATAATCCCTTCAAATATCTTCCCCACTATTAATGTCAGACTAACTGGTCTATAGCTTCCTGGATCATCCCTGCTTCCCTTTTTGAAGAGTGGCACCACATCAGCTTTACGCCAATCCTGGGGTACCATGCCTGAGGATAATGAGTCTTGAAAAATTAAGAGTAAAGGTTTGTCTATAACAGTGCTAAGTTCCCTTAACACCCTAGGGTGTATTCCATATAATAAGATATATAAATACACATGTCGAAATATGTATATATATGTATATATCAGGGGCGTATTTTGACCTAAGCAAACAAGGCACTTGCCTAAGGCAGCAGATTTTGGAGGGACATCACTTTTTCAGTCTCACCACAAACACTGCACTACACACGCACACTGCACTACACATCCCCAGTCCCCACTACACACACACACTATAAACATAAACAAACACTCATTATATACACACACACACATATATACACACACACACACACTTGAACATTTACTTTGGAAATACCTTGAAAAATAAGTCACCTTACACCATTACCAAAAAAATATTATGGCCATAGAAGGCCTAAAACCCGGGGGCAGCATAATTTTGAGTCCCTAGGGCAGCACAAAATCTAAATACACCACTGGTATATATATATATATATATATATATATATATATATACCAAACAATGGTGTAAGTGCACTCTCACCAACTCTTGCAGCTTGTCAGGGTGCTATGAGGTTAATAATATAATGTAGCAAAGAAGCACTCACTGAACAGTTCCAACTGTGACAAAAAGTTTTAATTCAAATTGTGACGTTTCGGGACAGCAACAGTCCCTTCCTCTGACAAATTAACAATGTGAAAATGCAGGCCTTAAATAGGCTCCAAATTACCCTCCCCTAGTGATTGACCAATCATGGCCAAAGATACATAACACACCTTCCATAGTGACCAATAGCTATCAATGATACAAATCTAATGTATATAGTGATTCAAATGAATAGTAATAAAGTAATTTAAACATGGAACTCCGTATTGTTAATACAAAAGGGGGGCAATCTCACTCCAACCAAACTGAAAAGTCAGCTAAATAATCGTTAAGTATATAACAAAGACCGTAAATAAACAGTGAGAGAGAGGGATCGTAATTCAACCAATCATAGTCGCCATGGCTCATGGAGATCGTAATTCAACCAACCAGCAGTGTTCTGACTCCTGGAGAACATAATACCACCAATCAGCGGCGTCGTGGCACTCAATGCTCGCTACATCATAGTAAAGGCTTTCAAACTACGCCCACCTGTCGCTAAGGACGCATACTACCTCAAAAATAAAGTATCACATTCATTATAATCCCAAATAAAAACGCTCCCCAGAACGCTGCATGTCTATGTTCAAAACACTATAAGGCCGCCCTTAGATCGCCAATGTTAAATATACATCAATGGCCGAAACTGATCTGTATCAATGTCAGATCTGTCATCTCAAACAGCACAGAGAACGGACAATCAGTATCATACAATCACAGAGTCGTCACTCTGCACTTAAAAATTAGCATAAATAGGAAAGCCCTGTTGGTGCCGCACTTGATGATTCTGTTATAGCCTTCATAACAAAGGTAAATAAGATGCCGAGATCTATCCAATCATTAATGGGACCGCCCCCATGAAGGCGTATCAAAACATTGCCAAGTGTGAACCAATTCTATGTGTCGTACTGACACTAACAAGCGCATCCATCACATTCATGCCGCTCGTCCCCAACTACATGCAGCTGTGTCCACACCAAACACAGGCCGTGAATTCACCAAACACTGGCTCTCTACATGAACATCCCAAGTGCAAGCCACACTGTCAGGCCGGCACTTGATCCCATCAGACTTGTAAAAGCAAACGAACGTGCTTGATCTCTTATTGAAACATAAATGTTATACTAATCCATCTCATTGCATGAATTAAATAGGTAAAAGCGAGCTCACCTCCGGTTTTATTCTATGTTCTTTTTATTTCCTTACATAGAAGAACATAGTCTTCTATGTAAGGAACATTGGAATGGGAAATATGAACGGGTTTGCGCTTGAGTAGAGTGTTAAGTTTTTCCTAATTTTTACAGCTACATTGACTACTATGGGGGAATATGTTAGCACAATCGCAATATTCAAAGTTCGTTGGGTTACGGTGCAAACGAAATTAGTTTCACTTTCAACTTGGAATGCAAGTGCTACCCAACACGCACAAATATCTAACTTTTAGCGGAGTTAGCTTGGGAGCGATAAATAACGCTACACTTAATCTAGCCCATAATGTTTAAATAACGCTACACGTAATCTAGCCCATAATGTTTTCTTTGCATTATTCATGGTCTGAAGACACTGCAACTTTTTTGTTGACAATATTTTAATTTGGGAGAAATGTTGTTACTAGTTTTTAGAATCAAACAAAAATGTTTGTTTTACTCAAAGACATACATATATAGTTAGTAAAAACAGAGATAGGGCGTTCCGGAAGAGGCGGAGCATGCAGCGATACTGAAACTTTGCACGCTGAACTGAAGGCGTGCAATACATCTACCGCAAAAGCACAGTTTGTCCTTGGCTGAAGCAGGAAGCCAGCCTTACGGGGAGAGGAAGCCTTGCGCTATGGAAGCCCACTTGCAGCTGGCGGCTCTAGTGGCTGGAGCAGCTGGGAGACGGAGGCTGAGGTAGTGCTGACCAGAAACGCCACAGGATGGTACGGGTGAGACGCTCGCCAGAAAAATACTGTGCTCAAGACACCGACTATGTAGCAGGTACCAAGTGGGCTTAGTAAGGTTGGCACTTCTCCCTACAACCCTGACACAAGACTGTTGATGAGCATTATATTTTTAAAGGTTTTGGACTAAACATTTCCTAATCCAGTGTAGGCTTAACGGATGGGATAAAAAATGCCTCTGAAAAGACAGTAATTTATCCAAGGCATAAAACATATTAACCCAGACTAATCTGACTTGAGTTGGAGACCATAAAGATTTGTTTCCCATAACCCAACAGGGTAGGAAACGCTGAATCGACTGGAGAAAAGACTGGCATACCTAGTAATCCCCTGTTAAAAGTACACGGATAACTGAGGACTACATACCAGTGCTCCCATAACCCTAGGGTAGGAGCGAATATATAAGGAGTAGGTGAAAGACTTCCAGTCCGGGGATCGATTGGATATACGGTGCCCATAACCCTGGCAGGGTAGAATTGTGTTAAATAAGGTCCTGGATGGACTATCCCGGCTAAAGATTTAAATCCTACTCTGGCCCAAGGGGCTGGTTAAAAATAATATAATGGTTTCTGACCTTTTTTCTCCCGTCAAGCTGGACGGGGGTAGACCTCAGGACATATGCTATCTTCAATGGTATGAAGCAAGCCTACGAAGGTAAATGTTTCCATATATATGTTTGTATAACCTGTTGTCAAGCATCTAAGTTTATGTTATGTTTGCTTATATAATCTCCTCAGACTAATCTGAGGATACAAGCTCAAGATACCTGGATTAAGTTGGTAGTTCACTCACCTTCACTGGACTGGCATGAATCTCACTTACACCTGTCTCTTATTGTAGACATTTGAACTGTATTGTATGACTCTCCCAGATTTTGATTGTCAACGCTTATCTTTGTGTACCAGCATTGCTTACATTCAATAAAGCTTGTTAAAAAAAATAAAAATAAATAATATAATGGCTCCCATAAACCAAGGGTAGGGGCAAGGGGTGATATAAGGCCTAGGTACTGTATGCTACCCCCCTGGTAGGGGGTTTTGGAATAAAAAAAATATATGGACAGCCCAGAAGGCAGCAAACAAAGCCAAGAGATAATATTTGGTTTGTTGTGGGACTCAAAGGAATACCAGTATTTCAAGATTAGCGTTGACCCCTAGAGCTACTGTTGGGGGACTATACTGTATTGTGATTGATGTATAACAAACTGTGATGATGGTTATTCTGTTTAGATAAAGAACTTGTATATTATTTAGATAGACAACAGGTGATTATAGATAAAATTGTGTACGTACTGTATATGAAATCCCTCTAAATGCTAGTCTATGAGAATGTATTATAGCAGGTGGAGATAGTAGTTTTGCAATGTTAAAGCAATAACTCAGGACTGGTATAGTAGTTGTACAGTGCTTCAGGGATTGTTTGGATTACCTGCATAAGTTATTGCATAGGTACTGTGGCTAACATAAGGGGAGGTATACAGGGAGTGCAGAATTATTAGGCAAGTTGTATTTTTGAGGATTAATTTTATTATTGAACAACAACCATGTTCTCAATGAACCCAAAAAAGTCATTAATATCAAAGCTGAATAGTTTTGGAAGTAGTTTTTAGTTTGTTTTTAGTTATAGCTATTTTAGGGGGATATCTGTGTGTGCAGGTGACTATTACTGTGCATAATTATTAGGCAACTTAGCAAAAAACAAATATATAACCATTTCAATTGTTTATTTTTACCAGTGAAACCAATATAACATCTCAACATTCACAAATATACATTTCTGACATTCAAAAACAAAACAAAAACAATCAGTGACCAATATAGCCACCTTTCTTTGCAAGGACACTCAAAAGCCTGCCATCCATGGATTCTGTCAGTGTTTTGATCTGTTCACCATCAACATTGCGTGCAGCAGCAACCACAGCCTCCCAGACACTGTACTGTTTTCCTTCCTTGTAAATCTCACATTTGATGATGGACCACAGGTTCTCAATGGGGTTCAGATCAGGTGAACAAGGAGGCCATGTCATTAGATTTTCTTCTTTTATACCCTTTCTTGCCAGCCAAGCTGTGGAGTACTTGGACGCGTGTGATGGAGCATTGTCCTGCATGAAAATCATGTTTTTCTTGAAGGATGCAGACTTCTTCCTGCACCACTGCTTGAAGAAGGTGTCTTCCAGAAACTGGCAGTAGGACTGGGAGTTGAGCTTGACTCAACCCGAAAAGGCCCCACAAGCTCATCTTTGATGATACCAGCCCAAACCAGTACTCCACCTCCACCTTGCTGGCGTCTGAGTCGGACTGGAGCTCTCTGCCCTTTACCAATCCAGCCACGGGCCCATCCATCTGGCCCATCAAGACTCACTCTCGTTTCATCAGTCCATAAAACCTTAGAAAAATCAGTCTTGAGATATTTCTTGGCCCAGTCTTGACGTTTCAGATTGTGTGTCTTGTTCAGTGGTGGTCGTCTTTCAGCCTTTCTTACCTTGGCCATGTCTCTGAGTATTGCACACCTTGTGCTTTTGGGCACTCCAGTGATGTTGCAGCTCTGAAATATAGCCAAACTGGTGGCAAGTGGCATCTTGGCAGCTGCACGCTTGACTTTTCTCAGTTCATGGGCAGTTATTTTGCGCCTTGGTTTTTCCACACGCTTCTTGCGA
Organism: Bombina bombina; assembly: GCF_027579735.1. Taxonomy (NCBI): domain Eukaryota; kingdom Metazoa; phylum Chordata; class Amphibia; order Anura; family Bombinatoridae; genus Bombina; species Bombina bombina. The sequence continues at coordinate 868,589,064 of NC_069504.1, forward strand.
CCCTGTTGACTATTTTGAATGAAATGCTTGATTGTTCGATGATCACGCTTCAGAAGCTTTGCAATTTTAAGAGTGCTGCATCCCTCTGCAAGATATCTCACTATTTTTGACTTTTCTGAGCCTGTCAAGTCCTTCTTTTGACCCATTTTGCCAAAGGAAAGGAAGTTGCCTAATAATTATGCACACCTGATATAGGGTGTTGATGTCATTAGACCACACCCCTTCTCATTACAGAGATACACATCACCTAATATGCTTAATTGGTAGTAGGCTTTGGAGCCTATACAGCTTGGAGTAAGACAACATGCATAAAGAGGATGATGTGGTCAAAATACTAATTTGCCTAATAATTCTGCACTCCCTGTATAATAAGGAGAATCCTGGTATATATTGCCCAGTGGTAGACCCTCACCTCATATTTAGAATATCATACCCTTAGGTTGAATATTGGTGATTGTAGATAATACAATTGTGCTAGAATACAAATGTATAGTTGCAAGAGGACCTACTTGTTGCTCAAAATAAGTTGGACTTTAGTGGCAGGCATATAAGAATTGCTTTAGGGCTTTCGGATCATGATAATACACTATATTTAGACTACACTACAGTGGGACTATAGTTCCAAATCACACCTGAATATTATTACCCCAAGTTTTTTAAAGGGGTATGCACCGGCAGTAACCACAAGTATTGCACGCACACTTTTTTTTTTTAAATGTTTTTTATCACTTTCACTTGATTGCACATGGAAAGATATATTACCTCTAGTAGAGGCAACTCACCGGCTATGCTGCCTAAACACCGAGAAAAAACCCCCCTTAAGAATATAGATTTACATACAGACGTGGTACAGGATCAATTAGAGCTTCCCATATCGAGTTCAGGGAATAATGAAATTGTTTTACAGATATCTCAATTGATCCTACCACAGTTTGATATCCTCAAATCCGAAATCAAGCAAGAGATCAGTAATTTGTCCAAAGAAATTAAACAATTTGCAGCTAGAATGAGTGAAATGGAAGGTAGGATATCAGACTTAGAAGATAGAGCTATGCACACTGAGCAAGATAGCACACTTTATAGTAAAAATTTTGAAACACTAAGAGCAAGAGTAAAAGATCTGGAGGACCGCTTGAGGAGAAATAATCTGAGAATTATAGGTCTGCATGAGAGTCCGGAAAATCAGAATTTGATGCAATTTATGATGGTTAAGTTACCAAATGCAATACAGATGCAAGTGCCTCCGCAAGGATTACAAATTGAAAGAGTACATTGTATAGGGCCAGAGCGTAAAAATGCGGATGGATCCCTTAGAGCTAGGCCAATTATTGCACATTTTTTAAATTACCAAGACAAAATGAATGTATTAAGATGCTACAGGAAGGTAATATCACTAATGATAGAGCAAAGTAAAATTCTGATTTTCCAAGATTTCTCAGCGGATACATCCGCTAAAAGGAGAGAAATGTCTCCTTATTGCTCGAAACTGATAAATGCCAGTTTTGATGTGAGAAAGGTATATCCAGCGAAACTGATAGTTTTATGCGAGGGAAAAAGTAAAACACTGAACAACATCCAAGAGGTTAGGAATTTTTGTAAAGAGAAGGGAATAGACTAAGACGGCTTATCTTTAAATGAGAGTGCCTAGACATGAAGTAGTATGGAAGACGCAACTAGATTGTTTTTAATAAAACGCATTAGACAAGCGGGTTGTGGGGGTACAGAGGATTTTACAGAGGAGAGGGCGTGGGGTTCTGGGATATGTTTTTACCTTATCTTTAGTTTTTTTTTTTTAGTTTTTTCCCCCTCTAAATAGATAATGAGAAGAGAGGCCCTTAAAATTATTTCTTGGAATGTGGGCGGGATCTCTTCCCTAAATAAAAGGAAATTAATAGTTAAACATACCGGCTATTTGAAACCAGATATTCTACTGGTGCAAGAAACACACCTAAATGAAGTTAAAGGGATATTCCAGCCTAAATTGGAAACCACATGAATGTATTTCGGTATTGAACAGAAGCATTTTTGTAATATACATGTATTAGCAAAAATTCTTCTAATAAAAGCTATAGCTGTTTTAAAAGAGTATTTACATATGCAACGTGCACCAGCATTTTAAACACAGTACTTGCTCAGAGAGCCTAAGGTGCTTGTACCATCTGGTAATAATTAAATTTGTTAATTGCTGACATGATACAAGCCCCAGTGATAATCTGAGCAGCTGCAGTATTTAAAATGTGGGTGCAGTGACAATATCTAGCTATGCTTCACATGCACGTGCAGAGAAAAATGTTAACACTAAAACAGTGATAACTTTTACTAGAAGCATTTTTGCCAATACATCTATATTACAAATATGTTTCTACTCAAAGATGTAATAAATCTATGTGCATTTAAATTTTGACTGGAATGTCCCTTTAAAGCCAGTAAACTTAAAATTAAATGGGTTGGGGAGGTGATTGCGGCCCCCTCACAGGATAGGAAGAAGGGTGTGGCTATCCTATTTAATAAGAAGACATTATATACAATTAAAGACATCATTTTGGATGTAGAAGGTAGATATCAGATTATCTCAGTAGAAATAGATAAGATTCTATATATAATTTGTAATGTGTATGGGCCAAATGTGACAGATGCTAATTTCTGGGATATACTGGCAAACAAATTGATGAAATATAAAACAGGGAATATAATAATAGGAGGTGATCTAAACATAGCACCAATGCCGAATATGGATAGATTGAGCAAAAGCCCTATAAAAAAGGATAGGAAGAACCGTATTTTTCGCAGATTTTGCAATAAAGTGGGGGTATGTGACATCTGGCGTATCCAGAATCCGGATACAAAAGCCTTTACGTGCATTTCAAAAGGCCACCAATTCATGTCGCGTATTGATATGTTTTTATTATCTGAAAATATGATGGGATTATAATTAGAAGTGAATATCCAAGACATATTTATATCTGACCATGCAATTATAACTTTACAAATTAATCAAAATGTAGGTCTTCTGTGTCCTCCCAATGGCTACTATTTCCCTAAATATCTAGCTAATACCCCAAAATTCCAAACGTGGTTAAAACTTCAATGGCAAGAGTTTGATAAACTAAATGCTACATATAGGGATAAAGCGGAAATATTTTGGGAAACTGGGAAAGCAGCCCTAAGGGAGGAGATTAAAAGGTATTTACACTGGGAAAAGAAAAAGCATAAACAACGTGTTTTACAGTTATCTAATAGTGTTAAAAATAGTTACAATGCTTATCTGGCCTGCAAATCAAAAAGTAATTGGGACAGATATATGAATAGGAAAGCTCAGCAGGATATATTTCTTAAACAAAATATATTACAAGAAGAAATGCGTTTAAAAGCAAGGTATGGTGGGTATAAAGGGAGATCAGCGAAATACTTAGCTAGGATCACAAAACAAAAGCTTAATACACATATCTCAGTAATTAAAAATGGTCAGGAGAGATATATTAGTAACACAGAAATTAATAAAGCTTTTCTATTTTTTTTCCAAGATTTATATAAAGCAGAATCTCCAGACCTAGAAGCTAAAAGAGTTTTTTGGAGTAAAGTAAAACCCCCCAGGATAGCACAGGAGGTAATGAATCAATTAAATGAACCAATAACATTGCAAGAAATTATAGAGGGAATAAAAAGGGCGAAAACCAATAAAGCTCCAGGTCCTGATACATTCCCAGTAGAATTCTACAGAATTTTAGTAGAACAAATAGCCCCTACGCTGCTCAAATTATTCAATAAATACTACAACACAGGTGACCCATGTTCTAAGGAATTTGCTGCTTCCAACATCACCTTAATACTCAAAGACGCCAAAGATCCAAAAAAAACACTTCTTCCTATAGACCAATATCACTACAGGTAGCCCTCAGTTTACGCCGGAGTTAGGTTCCAGAAGGAATGGTTGTAAATCAAAACCGTTGTAAATTGAAACCCAGTTTATAATGTAAGTCAATGGGAAGTGAGGGAGATAGGTTCCAGGCCCCTCTCAAAATTATCATAAGTAACACCTAATACATTATTTTTAAAGCTTTGAAATGAAGACTTTAAATGCTAAACAGCATTATAAACCTAATAAAATAATCACACAACACAGAATATATAATTAAACTAAGTTAAATGAACAAAAACATTTGCTAAACAGCATTATAAACCTTAAAAAATTATCACACAATGCAGACTTCACTTGCATTTTTCTGCAAACAGTTCTTTCTATGCATTTGAATCTGGACTGATTTATAGTCAGGAAGATCTTGTTCCTTTGAAATCTGCTCGATAGCTCAGATCTGGTTAAACTGATTAATTTCAGCTTGCTTGGCTTTGCTGCAACACAAGCGGACAGCTCCACCTACTGGCTATTTTAATAAATGCACAGCTTCTCAATGCTTTTCAATAGCAGTCACATGACTGGAAAGAAAAGGTTGTTATTCTGAAACGGTGTAAATTGAACCGTTGTAAAACGAGGGCCACCTGTATTAAATTTTGATTATAAATTGCTAGCATCAATAATTGCCAAACGACTGAAACCAATTCTTCAGCTCTTAATACATGATAACCAAACAGGATTCATGCCGGGTCGGAACCCAGCAAAAAATATTTGCAAAACCATGTTAACTATTGAATCTGTTTTGAACCAGAAGGGAAGTAAGTGGTGGGAAGGTATGTTGGATGCAGCGATTTTAACCGTAGACTCAGAAAAAGCGCTCAATCGTATTAATTGGGAGCACCTGTTGTACACATTAAGGGAGTTTGGTTTTGGTGGTAGTTTTATTCAATACATTGCCTTGATATATAATAACCCAATGTCTGCAATAATAATTAATGGCACAGTAACAGAAAGATTTACATTGTATCGAGGAACAAGGCAAGGGTGCCCCTTGTCACCCTTACTCTTTAATTTATCAATTGAACCCTTGGCAATCCTACTAAGACCAAATTTAGCAGGTATTTTAGTGGGTGAACAGAGATTTAAGATCTCATTGTACGCTGATGACCTTTTAATTTATTTAAGTAATATAGGGGGATTCTCTACCCAGCCTCTTAAAAGATATACAGGGAGTGCAGCATTATTAGGCAAATTAGTATTTTGACCACATCATCCTCTTTATGCATGTTGTCTTACTCCAAGCTGTATAGGCTCGAAAGCCTACTATCAATTAAGCATATTAGGTGATGTGCATCTCTGTAATGAGAAGGGGTGTGGTCTAATGACATCAACACCCTATATCAGGTGTGCATAATTATTAGGCAACTTCCTTTCCTTTGGCAAAATGGGTCAAAAGAAGGACTTGACAGGCTCAGAAAAGTCAAAAATAGTGAGATATCTTGCAGAGGGATGCAGCACTCTTAAAATTGCAAAGCTTCTGAAGCGTGATCATCGAACAATCAAGCGTTTCATTCAAAATAGTCAACAGGGTCGCAAGAAGCGTGTGGAAAAACCAAGGCGCAAAATAACTGCCCATGAACTGAGAAAAGTCAAGCGTGCAGCTGCCAAGATGCCACTTGCCACCAGTTTGGCCATATTTCAGAGCTGCAACATCACTGGAGTGCCCAAAAGCACAAGGTGTGCAATACTCAGAGACATGGCCAAGGTAAGAAAGGCTGAAAGACGACCACCACTGAACAAGACACACAAGCTGAAACGTCAAGACTGGGCCAAGAAATATCTCAAGACTGATTTTTCTAAGGTTTTATGGACTGATGAAATGAGAGTAAGTCTTGATGGGCCAGATGGATGGGCCCGTGGCTGGATTGGTAAAGGGCAGAGAGCTCCAGTCCGACTCAGACACCAGCAAGGTGGAGGTGGAGTACTGGTTTGGGCTGGTATCATCAAAGATGAGCTTGTGGGGCCTTTTCGGGTTGAGGATGGAGTCAAGCTCAACTCCCAGTCCTACTGCCAGTTTCTGGAAGACACCTTCTTCAAGCAGTGGTACAGGAAGAAGTCTGCATCCTTCAAGAAAAACATGATTTTCATGCAGGACAATGCTCCATCACACGCGTCCAAGTACTCCACAGCGTGGCTGGCAAGAAAGGGTATAAAAGGAGAAAATTTAATGACATGGCCTCCTTGTTCACCTGATCTGAACCCCATTGAGAACCTGTGGTCCATCATCAAATGTGAGATTTACAAGGAGGGAAAACAGTACACCTCTCTGAACAGTGTCTGGGAGGCTGTGGTTGCTGCTGCACGCAATGTTGATGGTGAACAGATCAAAACACTGACAGAATCCATGGATGGCAGGCTTTTGAGTGTCCTTGCAAAGAAAGGTGGCTATATTGGTCACTGATTTGTTTTTGTTTTGTTTTTGAATGTCAGAAATGTATATTTGTGAATGTTGAGATGTTATATTGGTTTCACTGGTAAAAATAAATAATTGAAATGGGTATATATTTGTTTTTTGTTAAGTTGCCTAATAATTATGCACAGTAATAGTCACCTGCACACACAGATATCCCCCTAAAATAGCTATAACTAAAAACAAACTAAAAACTACTTCCAAAACTATTCAGCTTTGATATTAATGAGTTTTTTGCGTTCATTGAGAACATGGTTGTTGTTCAATAATAAAATTAATCCTCAAAAATACAACTTGCCTAATAATTCTGCACTCCCTGTACAGATATTTAGCGTGATTTCGGGATATAAAATTAACTTAAGCAAATCAGAATTAATGTGGCTGCACAAACCATTGGAACTCATGTTAAATCATCCATTTAAAGAAGTTCAACTGATAAAATATTTAGGAACCTTTCTATCAGGCAATTCACTAGAGTGGTATGACCTAAATTTCCCAAAGATTTTTAGAGAATGTAAGGATAAGATGCTGGATTGGGGAAAGCTACCACTGAGTCTGATTCAACGTACAATGCTTATTAAAACCATTATTTTTCCTAAAGTACTTTATCTATTACAAAATTTACCAATTCTTTTAAGACAAATGGATATAAATAGATTTAATCAAATGTGTTCCAAATTTATTTGGTCTAGTAAGAAAGTGAGGATCGCGGCTTTCAAACTAATGCATTCTAAAGAAGCAGGTGGGTTGGCACTTCCAAACATTAAATTGTACAACTATTCAGCCTTATTAAAAATAGCATTAGATTGGATTATTGAGCAGGAACATATTACATTTTTGCAGCGTGAGAGTAATATGATTGCTCCATATGAGCTTAAAGCTATCCTACACTGCCCCAAAACTAAAATGCCAAAAAGTATCAAGAAAATGTTATCAATTAAAAATGTAGTGATAGCATGGCAAAAATACGGTGTTGGAATTGGAATAAATCCTCTCTTTACGGAGTATGCCACTATAGTGGGTAATCCACAATTTATTCCAGGTACAGTGCAAGAAGTTTACAAAGAATGAAAAGTTAAGGGGTTAATATATATAAAACAATTATTGACTCCAGAATTGCAGATAAATATCTATAAAGATATAGCGACGCTATTTAACCTACCCAAAAAGGATTTTTTTTGCATACCTGCAAATTAGACATTATGGCCTAGATTTGGAGTTTGGCGTTAGCCGTGAAAACCAGAGTTAGAGGCTAGTAAAAAAGGGTCTAACGCTCACTTTTCAGCCGCGACTTTTCCATACCGCAGATCCCCTTACATAAATTGCGTGTCCTATCTTTTCAATGGGATTTTTCTAACTCCGGTATTTAGAGTCGTGGCTGAAGTGAGCGTTAGAACTCTAACGACAAAACTCCAGCCGCAGGAAAAAAGTCAGTAGTTAAGAGCTTTCTGGGCTAACGCCGGTTTATAAAGCTCTTAACTACTGTACTCTAAAGTACACTAACACCCATAAACTACCTATGTACCCCTAAACCGAGGTCCCCCCACATCGCCGACACTCGATTAAATTTTTTAACCACTAATCTGCCGACCGCCAACTACGTTATCCTTATGTACCCCTAATCTGCTGCCCCTAACACCGCCGACCCCTATATTATATTTAGTAACCCCTAACCTGCCCTCCAAAACGTCGCCGCCAGCTACCTACACTTATTAACCCCTAATCTGCCGACCGCAAAGCGCCGCCACCTAAGTTATCCTTATGTACCCCTAATCTGCTGCCCCTAACACCGCCGACCCCTATATTATATCTATTAACCCCTAATCTGCCCCCCACAACGTCGCCTCCACCTGCCTACACTTATTAACCCCTAATCTGCCGACCGCACCGCACCGCTATTATAATAAAGTTATTAACCCCTAATCCGCCTCACTAACCCTATAATAAATAGTATTAACCCCTAATCTGCCCTCCCTAACATCGCCGACACCTAACTTCAATTATTAACCCCTAATCTGCCGACCGGAGCTCACCGCTATTCTAATAAATGTATTAACCCCTAAAGCTAAGTCTAACCCTAACACTAACACCCCCCTAAATTAAATATAATTTACATCTAACGAAATTAATTAACTCTTACTAAATAAATTATTCCTATTTAAAGCTAAATACTTACCTGTAAAATAAATCCTAATATAGCTACAATATAAATTATAATTACATTGTAGCTATTTTAGGATTAATATTTATTTTACAGGCAACTTTGTAATTATTTTAACCAGGTACAATAGCTATTAAATAGTTAAGAACTATTTAATAGTTACCTAGTTAAAATAATTACAAAATTACCTGTAAAATAAATCCTAACCTAAGTTACAATTAAACCTAACACTATACTATCATTAAATTAATTAAATAAAATACCTACAATTACCTACAATTAAACCTAACACTACACTATCAATAAATTAATTAAATACAATACCTACAATTACCTACAATTAAACCTAACACTACACTATCAATACATTAATTAAATACAAAACCTACAAATAACTACAATGAAATAAACTAACTAAAGTACAAAAAATAAAAAAAAACTAAGTTACAAAAAATAAAAAAATATCTACAAACATAAGAAAAATATTACAACAATTTTAAACTAATTACACCTACTCTAAGCCCCCTAATAAAACAACAAAGCCCCCCAAAATAAAAAATGCCCTACCCTATTCTAAATTACTAAAGTTAAAAGCTCTTTTACCTTACCAGCCCTGAACAGGGCCCTTTGCGGGGCATGACCCAAGAAGTTCAGCTCTTTTGCCTGTAAAAAAACATACAATACCCCCCCCCCCCAACATTACAACCCACCACCCACATACCCCTAATCTAACCCAAACCCCCCTTAAATAAACCTAACACTAAGCCCCTGAAGATCTTCCTACCTTATCTTCACCATACCAGGTTCACCGATCGGTCCTGAAGAGCTCCTCCGATGTCCTGATCCAAGCCCAAGCGGGGGGCTGAAGATGTCCATGATCGGGTAGAAGTCTTCATCCAAGCGGGGCAGAAGAGGTCTTCCATCCGATTAAAGTCTTCATCGAGGCGGCATCTTCTATCGACATCCATCTGGAATGGAGCGGCAGCATCCTGAAGACCTCCGACGCGGAACATCCATCCTGGCCGACGACTGAACGAAGAATGACGGTTCCTTTAAATGACGTCATCCAAGATGGCGTCCCTCGAATTCCGATTGGCTGATAGGATTCTATCAGCCAATCGGAATTAAGGTAGGAATATTCTGATTGGCTGATGGAATCAGCCAATCAGATTTAGCTCGCATTCTATTGGCTGATCGGAACAGCCAATAGAATGCGAGCTCAATCTGATTGGCTGATTGGATCAGCCAATCGGATTGAACTTGATTCTGATTGGCTGATTCCATCAGCCAATAAGAATATTCCTACCTTAATTCCGATTGATGTTAGGGTTAGACTTAGCTTTAGGGGTTAATACATTTATTAGAATAGCGGTGAGCTCCCGTCGGCAGATTAGGGGTTAATAATTGAAGTTAGGTGTCTGCGATGTTAGGGAGGGCAGACTAGGGGTTAATACTATTTATTATAGGGTTAGTGAGGCGGATTAGGGGTTAATAACTTTATTATAGTAGCGCTCAGGTCCGCTCGGCAGATTAGGGGTTAATAAGTGTAGGCAGGTGGAGGCGACGTTGTGGGGGGCAGATTAGGGGTTACTAAATATAATATAGGGGTCGGCGGTGTTAGGGGCAGCAGATTAGGGGTACATAAGGATAACGTAGGTGGCAGCGCTTTGCGGTCGGCAGATTAGGGGTTAAAAAAAATTAATCGAGTGGCGGCGATGTGGGGGGCCCTCGGTTTAGGGGTACATAGGTAGTTTATGGGTGTTAGTGTACTTTAGAGTACAGTAGTTAAGAGCTTTATGAACCGGCGTTAGCCCAGAAAGCTCTTAACTACTGACTTTTTTCCTGCGGCTGGAGTTTTGTCGTTAGAGTTCTAACACTCACTTCAGACACGACTCTAAATACCGGAGTTAGAAAAATCCCATTGAAAAGATAGGATACGCAACTTACGTAAGGGGATCTGCGGTATGGAAAAGTCGCGGCTGAAAAGTGAGCGTTAGACCCTTTTTTGAGTGACTCCAAATACCAGAGTTAGCCTAAAACCAGCGTTAGGAGCCTCTAACGCTGGTTTTCACGGCTAACGCCAAACTCCAAATCTAGGCCTATGTAAGCCAGAATGGTCTATTGGAGTGCTATGTAATAGGGTTAAGCTATATAGAGAAGGGGTCCACTCGATTTCTAATATATATAGTTTGATTAACACATATCGTGATAATGAACAAATAGAAGGAATTAAGATCTCATGGCAAAAAGATTTTCCTAATATAGAAGATAGATGGATGGAGGGGGCGGAGCTGGCCAGCAACAGAGATGGTCGCATGATTTGTGAGCTCCGTGCAAACAGCACCTGAGAAAACCCTAATCATAGTACAATCCCCAATAGATAACTACATTGAAGGGCACTGCTGTATGGAGGTAACCTGGGCATGCCGCAAATACTAAGGAAATTGAGAGATCTACGCTGAACTGAGCAGTTACACCGGAGCTGATTGCCGCACACTGAGGTGCCATTTTGGTGAATCTTCTACCTTCTTCTATCTGTTCTACCATATCTCCTACGGTGTTACAGCACCCACTACTATGCATACCCAACTAACCTTTAATGCGCTAAAAGAATTGCTGGAGGATCATGGGCAAAGGATATGTGAGAGGTTTGACGCTTTGCTCTGTACGATCCGATCAGCATGCGCATGTAACAATGAGACCGAGGGAGCCACAGGGGGCTAAAACATCTACAGCGCCATACGTGTGCTCTTCGATATTGCTACCATTGAGCACGAGTCCCCAGATAGAAGTTCTCACGTGTGAGATCTATTTACCTTTGACAGCTGAGCACGCAGATGCAGCGGAGAATCACAGAGCGAGCTACATGGAGAGACAAGGGCTGCAGTGTGATGTGCTGCCTGCACATTCCCAGGAGCGCTTCTTCTTGTCACCGCTGAGCCCCACGAAGTTGCAGAGGGACTGCGTGGCTACACAGCAAGGCTTGGCACTAGGGTGGATCACTGTGCATCTATCTCAGCAGATTGGTGAGGGAAGCTGGCGTGTTCTGCTTATGCACCAGGTTGCAGAAAGAGACTATCACTTCTCATGTGGCCCCCGGTCTGGCATTGGATAAACCCGGTGACTTAATCATAGGGATGGATCTGCATTAGCAGAGACCCCCACAGTCAAGATATTCTTATGGTTCCTTTAAATGACCTTCTCATAGCCATAGCTGAGGAACTTACACTCATGACAAATAGCTCAAGATTTGCTGACTTATACTTCTACCCTTCTGTGGTCATATTATATGCAATACTGCTGCGGACTTCTTAATGATAGTTGTAACTGATAAGTTATCTGAACAAACTAGTTGTTTTTATATATGTTTTCTACTATTCTATTTCATATTGCTAATTATTTCTGCCTTTATTAAGTTACTTGCTGTGGGAGGATAATTACTTGTTTTTCACCCATTTGATGCTCCTCACAAATATCGATTGAAGCTTGAATGTATTTTACTGACTGGAGTGACATGGTGCTGTGAACGGTTGTGTGAATGTTATACTCTATCTAGCTAGCCCTTAGTAATACATAAGCGTACAAACGCCAGCAGAGGATGCATATTGGTGTGCGAGTCGCTTTTCTGGGGTTGAATAGCCCCCTGTCATATAAGTGCAACACAGAGACTTAACATTGGTAACTGCGATCCTTGTCATGGCGAGAATCCCATTTAAAACTAATATATAGGGTCTATATAACAACAAGCTCTTTAAATAAATGGTACAAGGATAAACAACTTTGTGTTAAATGCAGATCAGGGAGAGCAGACTTGGTTCATTACTTTTGGAGATGTCCGAAAGTTTCACAATTCTGGTCCCAAATTAACTATTGGCTCAAAGAAATATTGGGATTAGGACAAGAGATTGAGGAATATCATGCATTTTTTTTTATTAAGTATTCCGTACAGCATAGGGACCATGACCTGATTAACACAGTTATATCGATAACTAGGAATCTAATATTAACCCCTTAAGGACCACAGCAATTTTCCATTTTCTGTCCGTTTGGGACCAAGGCTATTTTTACATTTCTGCAGTGTTTGTGTTTAGCTGTAATTTTCCTCTTACTCATTTACTGTACCCACACATATTATATACCGTTTTTCTCGCCATTAAATGGACTTTCTAAAGATACCATTATTTTCATCATATCTTATAATTTACTATAAAAAAAATATAAAATATTAGGAAAAAATGGAAAATACCCAATGTTTACATGTTCTTTGTTTTTTTTTGCAAGTTATAGGGAAATAAATACAAGTAGCACTTTGCTATTTCCAAACCACTTTTTTTCAAAATTAGCGCTAGTTACATTGGGACACTGATATCTTTCAGGAATACCTGAATATCCCTTGACATGTATATATTTTTTTTTAGAAGACATCCCAAAGTATTGATCTAGGCCCATTTTAGTATATTTCATGCAACCATCTCACTACCAAATGCGATCAAATAAAAAAAATTGTTCACTTTTTCACAAATTGTTTCACAAACTTTAGGTTTCTCACTGAAATTATTTACAAACAACTTGTGCAATTATGGCATAAATGGTTGTAAATGCTTCTCTGGGATCCCCTTTGTCAGAAATAGCAGACATATATGGCTTTGGAATTGCTTTTTGGTATTTAGAAGGCCGCTAAATGCCACTGCGCACCACACTTGTATTATGCCCAGCATTGAAGGGGTTAATTAGGGAGCTTGTAGGGAGCTTGTAGGGTTAATTTTAGCTTTAGTATAATGTAGTAGACAACCCAAAGTATTGATCTAGGTCCATTTTGGTATATTTCATGCCACCATTTCACCGCCAAATGCGAACAAATAAAAAAAAGCGTTAAATTTTTCACAATTTTAGGTTTCTCACTGAAATTATTTACAAACAGCTTGTTCAATTATGGCATAAATTGTTGTAAAAGCTTCTCTGGGATCCCCTTTGTTCAGAAATAGCAGAAATATATGGCTTTGGCTTTGCTTTTTGGTAATTAGAAGGCCGCTAAATGCCACTGCACACCACACGTGTATAATGCCCAGCATTGAAGGGGTTAATTAGGGAGCTTGTAGGGAGCTTGTAGGGTTAATTTTAGCTTTAGTGTAGGTATCAACCTCCCACATGACACATCACACCCCCTGATCCCTCCCAAACAGCTCTCTTCCCTCCCCCACCCCACAATTGTCCCCGCCATCTTAAGTACTGGCAGTAAGTCTGCCAGTACTAAAATAAGAGTTTTTTGGGGATTTAAAAAAAAAAAAAGAATAATAATTCTGCTCTGTAGGATCCCCCCTTAGCCCCCAACCTCCCTGATCCCCCCCAAACAGCTCTCTAACCCCCCTCTCTGCCTTATTATGCGCCATATTGGGTACTGGCAGCTGTCTGCCAGTAACCAGTTTGAAATCAAATGTTTTTTATCAAATTTTTTATTTTATTATTTTAAAACTACTATTTTCTGTAGTGTAGCTGCCCCCCCTCAACCCCCAACCTCCCAGATAGTTAAAATGTATAATGTTCCCACCCTCTCTCCCACCAAGTACCACCTTACTTGTTGTTCCATAGTGTAGGGTTCCCACTCCCGCGCGCACACCCGCGCACGCGCACCCGCGCACACACGCTCACGTGCACGCGCGCGCACCCGCGCACGCGCGCGCACTCGATCCCGCCCCCCTTCCCACCGATGGCCACCCACCCGCCTCCCTGGATCAGCTCCCACCCACCAACGAACATAGCCATTGATGGCCGATACAGAGAGGGCCACAGGGTGGCTCTCTCTGCATCGGAAGGCTAAAAAATGTTATAGCAGGATGTCTCAATATCGAGGCATCACTGCTATAACATGAAAGCAGTTGGAAGTGATCAGGATCGCTTCCACTACTTTCAAAGACCAACAACGTACGGGGTACGTCCTTGGTCATTAACTGCATTTTTTTGCAGGACGTACCCCATACGTCGTTGGTCGTTAAGGGGTTAAAAAACTGGAAGTCACCTAAATTACCAAAATTTGTAAATTTCAAACAAACCCTTCTATCACAATGTATGTTGGAACAATATATGATTCCCCAGCCAACGAACACCCAACTAAAGCGATTCTTTAAGAAATGGATACCTGTGATTAAATCACTACCTAAAATTGTTCAAAAGGAAATAGTTAGGCCAATTAGAAAAACAGAATATGTCCTTCAAAATATATATGCAGGACACTTCCCAGGTTTCTGGGCAGATAATGAAGATACAGACTAAGTGATAATAAATTAAAAGAAAAGGTGTTTTTTTTTCTTCTCTCCCAGGATGTCCCCCCCCCCAGGTAAACGTTAGAGACACTTTCATATAAAGTAATACAGAGAGTTTCTTATATTTTTTTGTTACTTTTGGTTAGAATATGCATAAGATTTTAATTTGTTGATTGAAGGAGGTTGGTTGGTTGGGGAAGAGGACTGTTATTATAATGTTAAAAGCTTAGCCATGTAAGGTAATATCTCGTATTGAAAGTCTGAAAGAGGCGGAGAGATCCTTCTGTATATTTAGAACTGAGTGATAAATATGTTCATAATCTCCAAGTTTTTCTTTTTTCTTTTTTTCCAGAATGTTCTAATATAAGTCAGTAAGATTGTAGATGTAATGTATGCTATGTAATAAGCCAACGCCTGATTTTCAATGATCTGGAAAATGTGTGCTTACTCTATAAGAGGAGTTAATGTATGTTTATGATTGTGTGGAAAATTAATAAAATATTTTTTTTTTTTAAAAAAAAACAGAGAAACGGATCATTTTGCATTGGCCTCTTAATTTTTTTCAAGGGCTTTATTTATACTAGTATATAAATACTAATACTAGTATATAATACTAACTCATTATGTTTCTATTTATGGTTTCACAACCTACCCCATACTCTTTCTATGTACAGTTATTATATATTGTAAACTACATGAATTCCCAATGTTCAGCCTTAAAGGGACAGTATACTATAAAATTGTTTTTCCCTTAATGTGTTTCCAATTACTTTTTTTACCAGCTGCAGAGTATAAAATGTATGAGATTTGCTTTTTTAAGGCTTATTTGTGTATATGAATTAGCTGATTTTGTGTTTTGAAGCCACAACCTAATAAAATGGGTTGAGCTTGTAGGTATAATCAGATCTCATTACTTTATCACATTGTGTAAATATACTTGCTTCTTTATCTTATATCTGTCCATAAACCAATCACCAATACTTGGAGAGCACAATGGAACATTAACATTTTATTACCTTATCTCTTCTATAATCCACTAGGAGTGTAATTTCTTCTGCTGGCTGTGTTAGCACAGCTTGGCCTCAAGGCCAAAAACTTTCAGGATGGGTGGGGATACCACAGGCTAAATAAACTAATTCAAATGCCAATATAAGGTTAATGGAAATACCTGGAAACAATGTAATACACCCCAGCAGGTAAAGTGGATCATTGGGAATATATTAAAGGGGAGAAAGATTTTGAGTAAACTGTCCCTTTAAGTACCTTTTTTTGCGCTTTATAAATAAAAGATAAGAAAAGTGCAAACTAATACTGTATAAAGTAATCCATATGTACAAAATACAAGATTACCAACCTTTCCCCAAAAGGTGTTGAAGACAATTAGATTGGAGCCATCTGACTAAGTAAATCTAGGCCAAGTGCAATAACATAATTTATGCTTACCTGATAAATTTATTTCTCTTGTAGTGTATCCAGTCCACGGATCATCCATTACTTGTGGGATATTCTCCTTCCCAACAGGAAGTTGCAAGAGGATCACCCACAGCAGAGCTGCTATATAGCTCCTCCCCTAACTGCCATATCCAGTCATTCGACCGAAACAAATCGAGAAAGGAGAAACCATAGGGTGCAGTGGTGACTGAAGTTTAATTAAAATTTAGACCTGCCTTAAAAGGACAGGGTGGGCCGTGGACTGGATACACTACAAGAGAAATAAATTTATCAGGTAAGCATAAATTATGTTTTCTCTTGTTAAGTGTATCCAGTCCACGGATCATCCATTACTTGTGGGATACCAATACCAAAGCTTAAGTACACGGATGATGGGAGGTACAAGGCAGGAACTTAAACGGAAGGAACCACTGCCTGTAGAACCTTTCTCCCAAAAACAGCCTCCGAAGAAGCAAAAGTATCAAATTTGTAAAATTTTGAAAAGGTATGAAGCGAAGACCAAGTCGCAGCCTTGCAAATCTGTTCAACAGAGGCCTCATTTTTAAAGGCCCAGGTGGAAGCCACAGCTCTAGTAGAATGAGCTGTAATTCTTTCAGGGGGCGGCTGTCCAGCAGTCTCATATGCTAAACGGATTATACTCCGAAGCCAAAAAGAAAGAGAGGTTGCCAAGGCCTTTTGACCTCTCCTCTGTCCATAGTAAATAACAAACAGGTGAGATGTTTGGCGAAAATCTTTAGTAGCCTGCAAGTAAAACTTCAATGCACGGACTACGTCTAGATTATGCAAAAGACGTTCCTTCTTTGAAGAAGGATTAGGGCATAATGATGGAACAACAATCTCTTGATTGATATTCTTGTTAGAAACCACCTTAGGTAAAAACCAAGGTTTTGTACGCAGAACTACTTTATCTGAATGAAAGATCAGATAAGGAGAATCACAATGTAAGGCAGATAACTCCAAGACTCTTCGAGCCGAGGAAATAGCCATCAGAAAAAGAACTTTCCATGATAGAAGTTTGATATCAATAGAATGAAGGGGTTCAAACGGAACCCCTTGAAGAACTTTAAGAACCAAGTTTAAGCTTCATGGGGGAGCAACAGGTTTAAACACAGGCTTAATTCTAACTAAAGCCTGACAAAATGCCTGAACGTCTGGAACTTCTGCCAGACGCTTGTGTAAAAGAATAGACAGAGCAGAAATCTGTCCCTTTAAAGAACTAGCTGATAGTCCTTTGTCCAAACCCTCTTGCAGGAAGGACAATATTCTAGGAATCCTAACCCTACTCCATGAGTAATTCTTGGATTCACACCAATGAAGATATTTACGCCAAATCTTGTGGTAAATTTTCCTGGTGACAGGCTTTCGTGCCTGTATTAAGGTATCAATTACTGACTCGGAGAAGCCACGCTTTGATAGGATCAAGCGTTCGATCTCCATGCAGTCAGTCTCAGAGAAAGTAGATTCGGATGATTGAAAGGACCTTGTATTAGAAGGTCTTGTCTCAGAGGCAGAGTCCATGGTGGAAAGGATGACATGTCCACTAGGTCTGCATACCAGGTCCTGCGTGGCCACGCAGGCGCTATCAATATCACTGATGCTCTCTCCTGTTTGATTTTGGCAATCAGACGAGGGAACAGAGGAAACGGTGGAAACACATAGGCCAGGTTGAAGAACCGCTTCTGGGTCCCTGGACCTGGATCCGTAACAAGGAAGCTTGGCGTTCTGGCGAGACGCCATGAGATCCAGTTCTGGTTTGCCCCAACGGAGAACCAATTGAGCAAACACCTCCGGATGGAGTTCCCACTCCCCCGGATGAAAAGTCTGACGACTTCGAAAATCCACCTCCCAGTTCTCTACCCCTGGGATATGGATCGCTGATAGGTGGCAAGAGTGAGTCTCTGCCCAGCGAATTATCTTGGAGACTTCTGACATCGCTAGGGAACTCCTGGTCCCCCCTTGATGGATGATGTAAGCCACAGTCGTGATGTTGTCCGACTGAAATCTGATGAACCTCAGTGTTGCTAACTGAGGCCAAGCTAGAAGAGCATTGAATATTGCTCTTAACTCCAGAATATGTATTGGGAGGAGTTTCTCCTCCTGAGTCTATGAACCCTGAGCCTTCAGGGAGTTCCAGACTGCACCCCAACCTAGAAGGCTGGCATCTGTTGTTACAATGGTCCAATCTGGCCTGCGAAAGGTCATACCTTTGGACAGATGGACCCGAGATAACCACCAGAGAAGAGAATCTCTGGTTTCCTGATCCAGATTTAGTAGAGGGGACAAATCTGTGTAATCCCCATTCCACTGACTGAGCATGCATAATTGCAGCGGTCTGAGATTCAGGCGCGCAAATGGCACTATGTCCATCGCCACTACCATGAAGCCGATTACTTCCATGCACTGAGCCACCGTGGGGCGCGGAATGGAGTGAAGAACACGGCAAGCATTTAGAAGTTTTGATAACCTGGACTCCGTCAGGTAAATTTTCATTTCTATAGAATCTATCAGAGTCCCTAGGAAGGAAACCCTTGTGAGAGGAGATAGAGAACTCTTTTCTTTGTTCACTTTCCACCCATGCGACCTCAGAAATGCCAGAACTATCTCTGTATGAGACTTGGCAATTTGAAAGCTTGACGCCTGTATCAGGATGTCGTCTAGGTAAGGAGCCACCGCTATGCCTCGCGGTCTTAGAACCGCCAGAAGTGAGCCCAGAACCTTTGTAAAAATTCTTGGGGCTGTAGCCAACCTGAATGGAAGAGCTACAAACTGGTAATGCCTGTCTAGAAAGGCAAACCTCAGGAACCGATGACGATTCTTGTGGATCGGAATGTGAAGGTAGGCATCCTTTAAGTCCACTGTGGTCATGTACTGACCCTCTTGGATCATGGGTAAAATGGTTCGAATAGTTTCCCATCTTGAATGATAGAACTCTGAGGAATTTGTTTAGGCTCTTTAGATCCAAATTGGTCTGAAGGTTCCCTCTTTTTTGGGAACCACAAACAGATTTGAATAAAACCCCTGTCCTTGTTCCGTCCGCGGAACTGGATGGATCACTCCCATTACAAGGAGGTCTTGCACGCAGCTTAGGAATGCCTCTTTCTTTATCTGGTTTGCAGATAATCTTGAAAGGTGAAATCGCCCTTGTGGGGGAGAAGCTTTGAAGTCCAGAAGATATCCCTGAGATATGATCTCCAACGCCCAGGGATCCTGAACATCTCTTGCACACGCCTGGGCGAAGAGAGAAAGTCTGCCCCCTACTAGATCCGTTGTCGGATAGGGGGCCGCTCCTTCATGCTGTCTTGGAGGCAGCAGCAGGCTTTCTGGCCTGCTTGCCCTTGTTCCAGGACTGGGTAGGTTTCCAGGTCTGCTTAGATTGAGGAAAAGTTCCCTCTTGTTTTGAAGTAGAGGGAGCTGATCCTGCACCTGCCTTGAAATTTCGAAAGGCACGAAAATGAGACTGTTTGGCCCTTGATTTGGCCCTATCCTGAGGAAGGGTATGACCCTTACCTCCAGTAATGTCAGCAATAATTTCTTTCAAACCAGGCCCGAATAAGGTCTGCCCCTTGAAAGGAATGTTAAGTAATTTAGACTTTGAAGTCCCATCAGCTGACCAGGATTTAAGCCATAGCGCCCTACGCGCCTGGATGGCGAATCCGGAATTTTTAGCCGTTAGTTTAGTCAAATGAACAATGGCATCAGAAACAAATGAGTTAGCTAGCTTAAGTGTTCTAAGCTTGTCAATAATTTCAGTCAGTGGAGCTGTATGGATGGCCTCTTCCAGGGCCTCAAACCAGAACGCCGCCGCAGCAGTGACAGGCGCAATGCATGCAAGGGGCTGTAAAATAAAACCTTGTTGAATAAACATTTTCTTAAGGTAACCCTCTAATTTTTTATCCATTGGATCTGAAAAAGCACAACTGTCCTCAACCGGGATAGTGGTACGCTTTGCTAAAGTAGAAACTGCTCCCTCCACCTTAGGGACTGACTGCCATAAGTCCGTGTAGTGTCATCTATTGGAAACATTTTTCTAAATATAGGAGGTGGGGAAAAGGGCACACCGGGTCTATCCCACTCCTTACTAATAATTTCTGTAAGCCTTTTAGGTATTGGAAAAACATCAGTACTCACCGGCACTGCATAGTATTTATCCAGCCTACACAATTTCTCTGGCACTGCAATTGTGTCACAGTCATTCAGAGCAGCTAATACCTCCCCAAGTAACACACGGAGGTTCTCAAGCTTAAATTTAAAATTAGAAATTTCTGAATCAGGTCTCCCCGATTCAGAGACGTCACCCACAGACTGAAGCTCTCCGTCCTCAGGTTCTGCATATTGTGACGCAGTATCAGACATGGCTCTTACAGCATCTACGCGCTCTGTATCTCGTCTAACCCCAGAGCAATCGCGCTTGCCTCTCAATTCAGGCAATCTGGCTAATACCTGTGACAGGGTATTATTCATGATTGCAGCCATGTCCTGCAAAGTAATCGCTATGAGCATCCCTGATGTACTTGGCGCCATATTAGCGTGCGTCCCTCGAGCGGGAGGCGAAGGGTCCGAAACGTGGGGAGAGTTAGTCGGCATAACTTCCCCCTCGACAGACCCCTCTGGTGACAATTCTTTTATAGATAAAGACTGATCTTTACTGTTTCAAACAAATCAATACATTTAGTACACATTCTCCTATGGGGCTCCACCATGGCTTTTAAACATAATGAACAAGTAGTTTCCTCTGTGTCAGACATGTTTGTACAGATTATCAATGAGACTAGCAAGCTTGGAAAACAAAAACGTTACTGTGCCTTTAAGAGAAACAAATTTTGGCAAAATTTGAAATAACAGTGAAAAAAGGCAGCTACACTAACAAAATTTTTACAGTGTATGTAACAAGTTAGCAGAGCATTGCACCCACTTGCAAATGGATGATTAACCCCTTAATACAAAAAACAGATTAAAAAAACGAAAAATATGTTTTTTAAACAGTCATAACAACTGCCACAGCTCCTACTTTTGAAGCCTTTTGAGCCCTTCAGAGATGTCCTATAGCATGCAGGGGACTGCTGAGGGAAGCTGAATGTCACAGTTTGTAATTTTAACTGCACCAACTGTAACTTTTATAATATAACAGTGGAAAGCCTCTTCTAGGCAAAAATAAAGCCAGCCATGTGGAAAAAACTAGGCCCCAATAAGTTTTATCACCAAAGCATATATAAAAACGATTAACATGCCAGCAAACGTTTTATATTACACTTTTATAAGAGTATGTATCTCTGTTAATAAGCCTGATACCAGTCACTATTAAATCACTGCATTTAGGCTTAACTTACATTAATCCGGTATCAGCAGCATTTTTCTAGCAAATTCCATCCCTAGAAATATGTTAACTGCACATACCTTATTGCAGGAAAACCTGCACGCCATTCCCCCTCTGAAGTTATCCTCACTCCTCAGAATATGTGAGAAAGGCAATGGATCTTAGTTACTTCTGCTAAGATCATAGAAATCACAGGCAGATTCTTCTTC
The DNA here is from genome assembly GCF_027579735.1 of Bombina bombina. Taxonomy (NCBI): domain Eukaryota; kingdom Metazoa; phylum Chordata; class Amphibia; order Anura; family Bombinatoridae; genus Bombina; species Bombina bombina. The sequence goes on from NC_069504.1 coordinate 868,610,783, forward strand.
TAATGCTGCCTTTGATAAAACAGTACACTCCGGTACCATTTAAAAATAACAAACTTTTGATTGAAGTTAAGAAACTAACTATAATACACCACTCTCCTCTTACTACGTCCATCTTTGTTGAGAGTTGCAAGATAATGACTGGATATGGCAGTTAGGGGAGGAGCTATATAGCAGCTCTGCTGTGGGTGATCCTCTTGCAACTTCCTGTTGGGAAGGAGAATATCCCACAAGTAATGGATGATCCGTGGACTGGATACACTTAACAAGAGAAATTAAGTTCTTAACACCACCTCTTCATTACTTTTACACTTAGGGCCAAACTATAAAACTCAGCAGCATGTAGTATAACCATCATTGCAAACCTTGTATGGGCAGGCCTCACTCATGGTTGTCTGAAAATGTGGCTGCAAGTGGCCCTTCTGCCCATTAAAAGTAATGAAGCACTCAGGAATGTCTCACAGGGGAGAGTCTCACAGAGGAGACTAAATATGACAGGGCACACTTAGTACTGATAACAATTTTTTTTAAGCAGAGATAAATCAGATTGAGGTATTTTTTTGTACTTTAATTTGCATTTGCATCTAGTTTTGTATACATATATTTTTCATCAGAGGAAAACTTGTCAACCTAAAACATTGAGATCTGCAGCTGTAACATTCTACCATGAGACCTTTGAGAAAGCTATGCCAAAGGAACATTATGAGATTATTTTTTTGTACGATTTTAACTTCTGTAACTACATTGTACATGAAATAAGATTTTGCTGTTTACATCAAATACAATATGAACTTTAATTATGAGTTTTACGTTGTATTTTAAACACAATTTTAAGCTTTTAATTTTATTGAACATAATATTTACATATGAAAAATATGGAGATACACAGCTCTTAAAGGGACAGTAAATGTACAGAATAATGTTATATAATTCTGCACATCCCGCTCTGGTCTGGTAGCGAGCTACCTTCAGTCCAATTGCGCGATAGGGTGTGCTGTTACTAGCCAGCACGCCCGCGAATAGCAAACTGCCAATGCTTGTAATTTATGAAGTTACCGCTAAAATAATGTTATATAATTCTGCACATTATTCTGTACGTTTACTGTCACTTTAAGATAAAATTTGTTTTTCCAGAATCCTTCGAAGGTCCATTCAGCATAGGCTGACCTTCCTAGGTAATTTCACCTGAACAGAGAGCTCTGGAGAATCAGGAGATTGTCTTTAAAGGGAAATAAAACCCCAATTTTTTCTTTCCTAATTCAGGTAGAAAATACAATTTTAAACAACTTTCCAATTTACTTCTCTTATCAAATTTGCTTTGTTTTCTTGTTATCCTTTGTTGAAAAGCAGGACTATAAGCTCAGGATTGTACATGTGTCTGCAGCACTATATAGCAGCAGTTTTGCAACATTGTTATACATTAACAAGAGCACTAGATGGCAGCACTATTTCCTGTCATGTAGTGCTTCAGACATGTGCACGCTACCTACCTAGGTATCTCTTCAACAAAGAATAACATGAGAAAACAAAGCAAATTTGATAATATAAATAAAATTGTATTCTCTATCTAATTCATGAAATAAAGCATTTGGGTTTCATGTCCCTTTAAATACTGACATTATCTACAAGCACAATGCATTAGCGATCATACATCAGTTCCATGCAACAACAGTGCTATTAATACGTTATTGATCAAGAAGTGCTTGCTTTAAATTTGCTGTGCAAACACTTCACATGACTCTATAGAAGTGAGTCAATAACATTCTCACCCAAACAATTCTTCTTTATTTTCAAGAGCATCATACTTAAAACTCTCAAATGTTCAACCACATCCCTGGTCAAAAATAACTAATGACATTAGCTTATTATGTATAAAGCTTGGGCTCCACTGAAATATATATATTTTAGGAATCAACATTTAATGACATATTAAAAGGATATGAAACCCATTTTTTTATGATTCAGATAGAGCATGCGATTTTCAACAACTTTCTAATTTACTTCTATTGTCAAAATGTCTTCATTCTCTTGGTATCTTTTGATGAAAAGCAGCGTTGTAAGATCAGGAGCCAGTCCATTTCTTGAGCACTATATGGCAGCAGTTGTGCAAGAAAATGTTATCCATTTGTAAGAGCATTATTTCCTGCCATTTAGTGCTCCAGATGCCTACCTAGGTATCTCTTCAACACAGGATATGATGGGGACAATGCTAATTTGATAATAGAAGTAAAATGGGAACTTTTTAAAAATGGTGTGCTCTGTCTGAATCATATCCCTTTAAGGGCAAGATTACAAGTCGAGTGTTATGAGTTTTCCGCGCGATAAGGTCTTTTCGCAATCAATTTCCATTGCGCAGCTATTACAAGTCTTGAAAAAATGCGATAACGCATCAGTCCTTTCCACGCTCGAAGAGCTGTAGTTAACCGTATTGCGCAACATAAAAGATTCATGAAACAGTTCAAAAATACATTACAAAGTACAGTTACACTCATATTAGTACAGTCTAATAAAAATGATTTAAAAAAAATATTGCACACAAAAGTTATAAGAGCTCAAAGATAGGAGATCTCGGGTGTTAGAAAAAAAAGCTGACGCAGGGATTTTACATTGACATAGAGAAACATGGATTTATATCTATAGAGATATGTTTAACTATGGAGATAATGAAAATATTTTACATTACAATCTTATGCACATTAAACAAAGAGATATTTACATATAGATCTCAAGATATCTAGACATATACAGTATATATTCATATACATATCGCGCTATAAATAGATATGTCAGCCCAAGAATCCTCACATATATAGAGAAATATTTATTTATAAATAAGTAGAACATATTCCGTTACGAAAAAAAATTTGCAATATGAAATATTCGCATTTTCATGTACACTTGTCGAGGAGATATTAGGGTTTGTGTGTTTTTTTTTTTACTATTTGTCTTCTCCATTGAAGGAATTGGGTAATACTTGAACAAGCACTTGATTTGGCTGTTTAGATTACGTGGCTTAACGCACGCAAAATTTTATTATTTTGCAACTTGTAATAGCCGCCAACCCCAAATGCGAAAAAGCCATAACGCGCGCTGTTTTCGCAACTGATTTGCCGCATTACTTGTAATCTTGCCCAAGTAAATTTTTATTTTTAATGATGATATTATTTTCTTGGCATGATAAAAATATATTTTTATAAAATTGTCTTGTGAAATAAAATTATACTATCAAACTCCAGATACTCTGATAAAAAAAAAAATCACTTGTATTTGTTTATAAGACATAGTTCCAAATGCCAGCATACTGGTAAACCTTTCATCAGCTGCAACTCGTGCCGATCACACGCAAAAAAATATTTACCCAAACCTTCTTAACCACAGGTTGCCAGTAGTTATGTTTCATAATACTTTTAACAGGAAATTAAAAAAATATTTTTACATCATCACAATAAGGGTGCAGATTGTCATTCCAGTAGTGCATGTGATAATTGATTATTATGGAGTTGACTAATGGATTAAAATCCGTGGCAGCTGGTGACGTTTTAAATTGGTGGGGCAGAATATTCTTCCATTTCCATTGTTTTAATGCAGGAATCAAACATTTATTCAGTAATTGGTGTCAATTTGTTATAAAATTTTGCTAAAACATAGTTAAAGGGATAGGAAACCCAAACATTTTCTTTTGTGATTCAGACAGAGCATAGCATTTTTAAAAGTTTTAAATTTACTTCTATTACAAAATTTGCATCATTCCCATGGTACTCTGTTTTGAAGAGATACCTAAGTAGGTATCTGGAGTACTGCATGGCAGGAAATTGTGCTGCAATCTAGTGCTCTTGTAAATGGATAACATTCTTGCAAAACTGCTGCCTTAAAGTGCTCCAGAAATGGGAAGGCTCCTAAGCATAAGTCCCTGCTCTTCAACAAAAGATACCAAGTGAACAAAAACAAATTCATGATAGACGTAAATTAGAAAGTTGTTTAGAATTGCATGCTCTATCTGAATCATAAAAGAAAAAAAATTGGTTTCATATCCCTTTAACATCATATCTTCTTTAAACAATATAAATTACTGAATGAACTAAAAATGTTAATAATTTAAAGTGAATGTAAAGTTTCGTAATGTAATCCACAGTATATACAATTAGTCTGCAAAACAGGGGCACTTTCATTGATTACATTTTTATAAGACAGCGCAATGTTTACCTTCACAAAATTGTAAATATTTTACAAATAAAGCATCTTATAAAAACGCACGTGAACATTAATAGGTTTATCACTGTTTGCGTGGAAGTAGAGTGCAAATTACAAGTTGAAAGAATATGCGTTTGTTTGAGCGCAATCGAATTTAACATGCGTCAAGATAGCTCGACCCCAGAGCTCTGTTTACCTTTTACGATTAAATAAAAAGTTGCACAAAACACTTCAAAATGACTTTATAAAGTACAGTTACACTCATTATAATGCCACCTGATAAAAAATATTGAGAGGAAAAAAAAGCATTACAAAAGTTATAAGAGCTCAAAGATATGAGGTCTCAGATGTTAGAGGAAAAAAAGGACTAAATAAATAAAATAAAAATTGATAATAGGAGTAAATTAGAAAGTTGTTTAAAATTGCATGTTCTATATTTGAATTATGAAAAAAAATAAAATGTGTGTTTCATATCCCTTAGACGACAAAAGTGGCACTGACTTTAATTCGGGTTAACATGAGCAACCCCTTGTGCAATGTTACAAAACACTGAATTCAAATTACTGCCACTGGCCCCCTTTACTTTGCGCTGTGGGCTTGGCCTGATATGACCCAGTGAGGCTTACACAAATAAATGTCAATAGCACGCTATGCAGATCATTTCTTACCGGGTCAACAGGTTCATTTGCCAGACATCAATCAGATTTGTTCCTTTATTATAGCACAGCAGCCTCCGCCTTTACTTTTTCTATCTATTAATGCTTACCCTCCTAACTATACTATACCACCATATCCATTGGGAGAGTACTCATTCAACCTTGCTTTTGATTGGCCAATTGTGTTGTCGTTCAAAAATCATCTACATTGATTGGTTGAAATCGATGTCCCTCAAAATCCAATCCTGTAGTACTTTTCATGTCCGACCATCAGCCTGTTTAATGATCTGCCCCTTCACACACTGAGATAGATAAAGTGGTATCCCTAGCAACCATACTCTACTCACGCCCCAGTGTTGAGTTTGCGTAACTTGACCACATAATTTTGATCACATCGGCCGTGATCTACCAGCAGTGCCTTCGGGATCTACTGGTAGATCCCGATCTACCTATTGGGCACCCCTGGTATAGATATTAGCACTTAGGGGCCGATTTATCATGCCCTGTATGCTGCAGTTTCCATGCGAGCCTTCAGACCTGCCGGAAACAAGAGTTAAGACTCTGCTCCTTAACTCGTCTGCCACCTCTGAGGTGGCGGATAGCAATCATTCAGATCAGATACGATCGGGATGATTGACACCCCTGCTAATTGGCCGCAAATGTGCGGGTGTGGCATTGCACAAGCATTTCACTAGAAATGCTTGGGCAATGATAAATGCCGACTGCGTATGCTGTCAGCATTTATCTGGGGCGGACAGGATCCGCTACAGCAGATCATGTCCTCCAGCACAATGATAAATCGGCCCCTCTGTTACAACAAATTAAAAAACTACATCCTTTTTCAAATAGAAAAAAAATAAATATATATATATATATATATATATATATATATATATATATATATATATATATATATATATATATATATATATAAAGAATGATTAGTACCATATGTACTATCCTCCCGGATCACTGAGAGGCAGCTATAGATTATAGCATTTTTAATAAAATAACTTCACTAGGCAGTACTATCCTCCCGGATCACTGAGAGGCAGCTATAGATTGTAGCATTTTTAATAAAATAACTTCACTAGGCAGTATTTTGGGGGTAAAGTTGGTGGGTGTGGGTGTTAGAAAAAAAAATGTCACTGAAAAGTGTCTTAACATTGCCATATATGGGAACTGTGTGTTCCCAGTAAATATATACAGTATGTATATAATCATATACATACATATTTATATTTGCCACCCATCACTGCATTACTTACCCCCTTCGCTGTGCTAGTTCTCATGCCGTGTCTGACAGCATGAGAACGAGGCTTTTTATGGAAAAATAAATATGAAGCTAGTGTGAGCAATTAGAACATATTTAAAGCAACTGGCTGTGGCACATACAAGATTTAAAGTAATTTTTACTATTCTTAATTGCAAATAAATACTACTATTATAAAATGGTAGTAACAGTATCACTTTCCCATTATTGTCTTTAAAGATAGTAAGAATAAAGCAGATTAGAGCCGTAAGAATTGTTAAACCACATCACGCTATCACATGAGCTCAACAGCTGAATGCAGACATGCGTTGTGTAAATAGAGCTAGCTAAATTGTTATCGAGAGTACTGCGAGCCGTGAAAATGGCTTTACAAAAAAAAGAAGGTATAAATAACCACAGGAAAACTCCCGGGGGTATTCCCACCACTGTGATTAAAGAGATAAACTGACTGGTTTAAAAAAAGGGTCCCATTATTCCTTCTCCACCCCCTGACATTTTTTGCCTGAAGGCTTCATGTAAGTGCATTGGAGCCCTTTGAAGTCAAGTAGATAAAAACATGTAAAAATCATATTTATGCAATATTCATATTTAATAAAGTGTTATACTGTGTTTTTAGTGTAAATATTTCACATTCCAATGTTCTTCACATAGGGAATATATTCTAAGTATTTCTTAATAGATATTACTATATATATATCTGTATATATAAAAGCTTAATGTAGCCAACAATCAGCAAGCGCGATCCAGGGTGCTGAACTAAAAATGGGGTTGAAATGGTGGCATGAAATATACCAAAATGGGCCTAGATCAATACCTTGGGTTGTCTGCTTAAAAAAAAGATAGTTTTGACAGGTAAATTAAAAAAAAAATAAGGCTCTATTTCTGTTTAAATGGAGAGATGGGATAAATGCTAAAAATTCTCCGGTATTTTGGTTAAGTTCTTCTCTAAAAGACCTGGTAGTGAAGGGGTTAAGTTTGTGTCAGGGGTCTGACCTGCTAGTGTCTATACCTTTAAGAGCACCCTTTATAATCCTACCTCACTCAACAACACCTGCTAGTTGATTTTGTTAGCTTGTAGCTTTGCTACGTATCAGACAAACCTCTGTAGTTGCTAGAACGTTCTCTACACCTTATGCCAAGAAACCTATTGAATCTTGCCTTTCAAAGTAATCTGATCCTGCATCCTTCATACTCACTGGGGATTAAACTGAGGACTTTAAAAATAAATATTGTTTAACTTTGCAGCTGCTATTACGGCATCAGCTGTTTTCTGTGTACACTGCTGAACGGACTCTAAGCTTGCATGCAAACCGGGACACACTCTCCTCAAACCTCTCAAGGTATCTCTTACCCGCAAGTTGAACATCAGCAGGAAAACCGCTAAACTAAAGTAGTTAAATCACTTGATCCAGCATCGTTACATACTTTAAAGACCGGAGCAGATAGCACCACCCCTCAACCGAACGTCATCCAGACTGACAGGACACAAGAGCTGAGTAAGCAGCAACCACTCCCACTGGAGTTACGTCAGTTCACTGACAAGCAAGAGGAATACATTTATCCTGAAAACGAAAGCAGGCAAAACAACGACTGCTACAAATAAACAAGTGACTTAGATATCAATCCCTACCATCCTCACACAGGTCATTCTGCAAAAGGTCAAAATCTATACAGGAGTATATAAAGTATCTCTCCTGTAACCAACATCTAAAGACAAACACCAAACTGTTTCCTTCTCTTAAAGTGACAGTTACATCACATAAATAGGTAGGATTTGCAGTTGTGGTCCAAATCTCTAAGCCTCCAAAAACAAAACAGAGTATATATCAGTACAATCTTTCATTGGTGACATAATCAATTAGCCCTTTTGAAATAATGGATCCAGCAGACCTGCCAAATGTGGTATGTAACCTCTCTCAGCATGTTGACCAGTTGATGCAGGGGCTGAGAGAGCTCCAGTTACAAAATGAGAGCTTGAAAGCTACAATAAAGGATAATGCTCCTGAACCTCAGGTCTCACTACCTGAAAAATTCTCTGGGGAAAGATCAGCCTTTAGGCAGTTTAAGAATGCCTGTAACTTATTGTTCATGATGTGCCCACAGACCTATCACACTGAGAGAATCAAAGTTATGACAGTGATCTCCTTCTTGCGAGGAGAGGCCAGAACCTGGGCTGATCTTCTATTCGAAAATGATGATCCACTTTTGGGGACACTCTCAGGCTTTTTCACACAGAGGAGCCAGCTTTATGAAGACACTCAGAGGCAGCTATCTGCAGAAACAAAAATGCGATCTCTGAGACAAGGAAGAAGGCCTGTGGAGGAATACCTGACAGAGTTTAAGCTTTACATCGCTGACTCAGAGTGGAGTGAGGTTGCCTTATGCAATCAGTATAGGTTAGGACTATCAGAACCCCTCAAAGACGAACTTGCCCGGATTGAACTTCCATGTAGCCTCGAGGGATTGATTAAGATCTCCCTACAGATAGACCGATGCCTCAAGAAGAGGCGTGCAGAACGTCATTCCGAATTCTTACCCAAGACACAATACCCCACCACTTCCGCCACCCCGTCTAAGGACACTTCTGTCCCAATGGAGTTGGGGGTCATGAAAGGCTCTTTACAGCCTGACGAAAGGTTGCGTAGGAAACTAAAGAATCTATGCATGTACTGTGCATCGCCTATACACTCTGTGAAGGATTGCCCTCTCCTGCAAAGACAAAGGAAAAGTAAGTTACACCACGTAAGCAATTGCTTTGCTAGTAAAGTAGCCAATCCAGCTTACTGTACTATCTCACTTTCCCTGCAGTGGGATCGCCAGAACCTCCGCAGTGAAGCAATTGTCGACTCAGGAGCATACGCAAGTATCCTAGATGCAGCTTTGATTAAAAAGAATAAAATTCCCCTTGTGTTAAAACCTAAGCCTGTTTCTGTCAGAGTCATTGATGGGTCTATTGTCAATTCAGGGCCTGTCACACACCAGACCATTCCTATAAAAGTCATCACTGACACGGGGCATGTTGAATATATTACATTTGATGTATTACCTTCACCATTATTTCTTGTCATTTTAGGGTTATCCTGGTTGCAACTCCATCAACCCATAATCCATTGGGAGTCCCTTCAAATTGATTTTAGTTCATCCTACTGCCAAAAGACATGTCTCCGTTCTCAGCTGATACTCCAGGTCACAAAGGATTCTCTGCCAGAAGAGTACCATGGTTATGCAGATGTCTTCAGTAAAAAGGAAGCTGAGGCATTGCCACCGCATGGACCATACAATTGTCCAATAGAATTACTACCAGGCTCCTCCATTCCAGTTGGACATTTATTCCCACTATCTCAACCAGAACTTCAATTTCTGAAGACTTACTTAAACGAAAATCTCAAAAAGGGTTTCATCAGACCATCGACATCACCTGCGGGTGCAGGCATATTCTTTGCGAAGAATAAAGACAACTCACTCAGACCAATCATTGATTATCGCGAACTCAACAAGAGGACGATAAAAAATAGGTATCCTTTGCCACTTATACCAGAGTTAGTGGAACGCCTCAGCACAGCAAAAATATTCACAAAACTTGATCTACGAGGCGCCTATAACTTGGTACGGGTTCGAGAAGGGGATGAGTGGCTCACAGCCTTTTGAACCCGATACGGCCTCTATGAATACACGGTGATGCCATTCAGGCTTTGCAATGCCCCAGCCACATTTCAGTACTTAATAAATGATGTCTTCGGGGATTTATTGGATTTCTGTCTGGTGGTCTATTTGGATGACATCATGATATATTTAGATAACATTGAAGACCAAAAGAAGCATGTCAGATGGGTTCTAGAACGTCTCAGAACCCACCATTTATACGCAAAACCTGAGAAATGTTTATTCCATGCTACAGAGATATCTTTCCTGGGATACCGCATTTCACCTTCTGGTGTTCAAATGGAAGAAAACAATGTTGAGGCTATTAAAAACTGTCCGACTCCAACATGCAGGAAAGATGTACAATGCTTCTTGGGTTTCGCCAACTTTTACCGCAAGTTCATAAAAGGTTTTTCAGGCATTGCAAAGCCTCTTAGTGCTCTTACGGGTATTCATCCAACTTTCAACTGGACTCCTGCTGCACAAAATGCTTTCACCTTCTTAAAACAATCATTCACATCAGCCCCCATACTACGCTTCCCTGACCCAGACCTTCAGTTCATACTCGAGTTGGATGCATCGGAATATGCCCTTGGGGCTATTCTCTCTCAACGGAATACTACTAATGAGTCTGTGCATCCTGTTGCCTTCTACTCCAGGTTGATGACACCACCAGAGTTGAACTATCCCATTGGAGAGAAGGAGCTTCTTGTCATTAAATCCTCATTCGAGCACCGGCGACATCTCTAGAAGGAACTAAAATTCCTATTCTAGTGTATACTGACCACAGAAATTTGGAGTATCTGCAATCAAGTAAAACTTTGTCCGCCCGACAGCTTCGTTGGAGCCTATTTTTCACAAGGTTCAAGTTTCACATCACCTACAGGCCTGGTTCAAAAAATGGGAAGGCTGATGCTCTGTCAAGAAACTTGAGCTGACCTCTCGCACAGATCAAAGCTCAATCCATTTTAACTCCTGATCATTTCATCGGTGCTCTTCAGTCATCACAGCAACCATTAAGGGAAAAACAACTGGATGACACTTCCTATCCAAAAGATAAGTTACTACTCAAGACAGATGGGTTATACTACTCTGGAACCAAACTTTTCATACCTCCATCCTTAAGGCAGGACATTCTACAGGATCATCATGACTCACCTTTAGCAGGTCATCTAGGAACCAATAAAACTATAGACTTGATACGCAGGCACTATTGGTGGCCACAGATAAATCAGACCATAAAAGAATATATCACATCTTGTCCAATATGTGTGATATCCAAACCAGAAAGAGCCAAACCATATGGCTTGCTAAAACCTTTACCAATTCCGGAAAGACCCTGGCACACAGTGGGTATGGACTTCATTGTGGAACTTCCCAAGTCTAGAGGTTGTAACAGCATACTAGTTGTAGTGGACCATCATACCAAGATGGTCCATTTCGTGCCTTATAAAAATTTACCTACCTCTGCAGAAACAGCAGAACTTTTCATAACCCATATAGTACGGTTGCATGGATTACCCTCTGTGGTTATAACTGATAGAGGCACACAGTTTACCTCACGCTTTTGGAGACAGCTATGCAAGATCTTGCAGATGAATCATCGATACAGTACAGCTTTTCACCTCCAGACCAATGGGCAAACCGAGAGAGTGAACCAAAGCTTGGAACATTACATCAGATGTTACTGCTCATATCAACAGGACAAATGGGTTGATTATATTCCTCTGGTGGAGTATGCTTATAACAACTCTGTCAACTCTTCCACCAAAACATCACCTTTCTTTGCCAATTATGGCTACCATCCCGTGTTTCAGTTGCTCCCAACATCAGAAACAACTTCACCTCATGTCAATGATATGACTAATGCTATTAAGGAAATACATGACTACGTACGAGATAACATCGAACTCGCCCAGAACAGACACAAAACTCATTATATCAGAAGAAGAACACCACCTTCTTACCATATAGGTGATAAAGTCTGGCTCTCAACCAAGCATCTAAAGTTAAAGACCCCCTGTAAAAAGTTCTCGAAACTCCCTTTTGGGGCCTTTCCCCATCATCAAAGTGATAAACGAGAATGCTGTCACACTGCAGTTACCTACCAGTCTTCGTATCCATCCGACATTTCATGTGTCCCTTCTGAAGCCATACAGATCTGTCAGGCCTCTCAATGTGGTCGAACCTCTAGTCTCAGTACAGGATGACATCGATGTCTATGAAATCAGCCACATTTTGGATTCAAGGCTTTTCAAGGGACGGCTCTAGTACCTGGTGAGAAGGAAAGGTTTCACCTCCAATGATGACTCTTGGGAACCTTCCGACAACTTGCAAGCAGCTCGGTAGGTTGCATGTTATCACCATGTCAACCCGGACAGACCAGGTATATCTGCTGCGGTGCAGCCCCGTTGAGGGGGGGACATGTCAGGGATCTGACCTGCTAGTGTCTATACCTTTAAGAGCACCCTTTATAATCCTACCTCACTCAACAACACCTGCTAATTGATTTTGTTAGCTTGTAGCTTTGCTACGTATCAGATGAACCTCTGTAGTTGTTAGAACGTTCTCTACACCTTATGCCAAGAAACCTATTGAATCTTGCCTTTCAAAG